>NC_140962.1:80793634-80801131 GCF_056783735.1 Eptatretus burgeri | reverse complement strand
TTCAATATTGTGAATAGAATTTTTTTTTTTGTTACTAAAAAAAGGAATCATACCGTTATACAGATTTCTTGTGGATTTGTGGTCCTGAAAAGGGCCGTTTGTGTTTGTTGAAGCTTTTCAGCTAAACCTGAGGAAATCGTCGTCAATGCTTTCCTCATCAAAGATGGCACGTAACTCCTTGTCCAAATCAGGGTAGAGCAAGTCCCCGTCCCCGTCACTGTCCATGTCATATGATGCTGCCCTCTGTGCTGTCCATGTTGTTGGAGATGCAGTATTTCAGAAATGCTCACTTGATGATGTCTGACGGTATCTCCTCCCACACCTTGACTATCCAGCTGCAGATCATCGGAAGTACTGACCTTTCCCATCCTCCCGCTCTTGGTGTAGGTCTTCTCCACATTCATTATCCAGTCGGACCATCAGCGACGTCAGCTTGGCCTTGAACGGCTTGTTGATGGACACATCGAGGGCTGCAGTGAGCTATGGCTCATCTCACCTGGGATGATGACACAAGATTGGTGTTGGTCTGACCGAGCAGCGCTTTGGTGTCGCCGCGTCTTGTGACAACGAACACATCCAGGACGCAGCATACGGTTCCACGGCCGGCAGAGACCGCCATCCGGCCTACTACTCCAGTCCTGGAGCAGTCTGTAGAAATAGTGTGGGTGTGACTTCCCACCTCTATGTGGGGTCATTCGGTGGTTAGATGAACGCCGGCAGTCTCCCCAATCTCAATAATGCTCAGCCAACGTAGCGACGGGAGTAACGGTGAAAGTTCAATCAAAATGGATGCGGTCATTGCTCCCTCAGAATCTGGGCAACGAAAATTCCTGGTGGGAAACACGTCACAAAATGTTGATTTTCAACTGATGAAAATACCAAGTCCGGGAAATAAGAAAGTTCATCTGTGGTGATTCCACCGAGATGCAGCTCATGTTCCTTGAAACCTGGGCTCTAACACAAAGGCCTGCAAAGTAAGAAAGTCCATCTCGTCGACGTGAGTAATCCTCAGCAGAAGCAAGTTAGGAACGGCTAATAGAAACGCAGAGAAAACAAAGCTTGAACCAGGAAGAATGAAGAAAACAGAAGGAAGTCAAAAAGAACCGAGCAGCACTGCTACTTTATTAAAGCTTCACCGTCGCATGGCTCCTGTGCTCTTGTGAAATTCTTCATTTTAAACGCATTTCCCTCTGCCTTCGTATGGGAAAAGTACTCGGGAGTCTACTTGGTTGTTCCTAGTTTTAAATCACGTCCTGCTATCCAGCTTTTGCTAGCAGAGAGCGTCAGCCAGTAAGGAACAAGCTTAGTGGGATTAATTCTGCCCACATCGGATGGGCTCCAAGGTAGAAAACGATGCATGTAAAAAGATAAGCTTCACCACGTACAAGTCCCTCTGCCTCTATCCACCCCTTCTGCTGTGCACGAACAATGACGCTGGCTGGAAACTTGTCTTTTGGGCAAGTGTCTCTCCTCTTTGAACACCTAAGACATACGTAGGGAAGCTTGCACACTGAGATGGGTGCTCCATGGAAGGACTCAGGTATTATGAATAATTCTTCTTTTGATGCTAGACCAGGTGCTGTCTTTTTTTGTGTTTAATGAGTTTTTCAGAGCCACGAGAGCTCTACAATCGCCACACACCTGATCTTTGGGTGTTCTTGCTAAGTACCACTGATTTAATTTCTGCACACTCTGTTAATAAAACGCTGTACAAACTTCTTAACTCTGAACCAATTTGCAAAATTTAATTGGTGGAATTGAGCTTAACAAGCAGTGTCCGACTGCTACAAAAGTGTTCATTTGGCATATAATTGAAATCGTCAGCATTGATCGTTTGAAGACTGATTTTTTTTTCATACCTCTTGTATTATTAACCACACTCCCAACTTGTACCTTTTTTTGCCGATAAAAAAGTGCGGCTTTTATACATCGGGAAAATACAGCAGTTGCATTCAAAGTGGTACATGTTTATTTTATTTATTTATATGAACAGATGTAAAGTTGTTTGCATTATCGGAGCAAACTCATGTGGGTATTCAAGGAAAAGCTCAAAGAGATGATGAAAATAAATTAATATAAATTGTTTCTTTCATTTTTCATGCGTTTTCATCTGTGTAGAAACTGCCTCATATAGTTGTATCTGACTCAGTCATTTCTTAACCATGGAATTCCAGATTGGCATGAGCCCATAAGATAACATGGCTCTCCACAAAATGCACAAAAAGTTGGAAGCTTCAAAAATGTAAAGGAAAGAAATTGTGCATACACATGCAAGTTGGCCCAAAGGTTGGGAAGGCCACGTGGATGCATGTTTTTTTTTTTTTTTATTCCTCCGCTGATGAAGTTGCCAGAGGTATTGTTTCTCGTGTTGTCTGTCCGGGCTGTGCATCTGTCCGTGATAGGTTTTCATGATCGTGATAACTTAACGGCTGAAGGGATCCAACTCAAACTTGGTACAAGTATGTTCAATGATGTAAAGATGGAACTCATTAGATTTTTGGCATCAAGATGTCAGAGGTAGAAATGTGATACTTGAGAACAGCTGAAGGGATTTAAATCAAACTTGGTGAAAAATATTACAATGATGTAATAATGTGGGCGAGGCAGAAAGCATAATCTGTCGATGTCACGGCATTGAAGAGTGCCGCTTTGGAATTTTTATTGAAATTTGGACCAAGCTATTCCTGTGCATCTCACGATTATTCATCCCTGTTTGTCACAATCTTGATGACCCTTGAGGAATGAAAACATCTTTCAGATAGAGTACAATAACGAAATTCTGAAGCTGCTTCAAATGCAAGAACTGCAAAATGAAGTCTTCGTGTCAAGATTTGAACATAAACATGATTGAAGTTTAGTTTTTATTGTAAAGACCATACATGGAAATAACACCTTTGAATGCACCATTATGAAATGAAGGATTAACATGAACCAAAAGACAGTCATAGCAAAACAATTTTTATGGTGGGGAACCCCCAACCCCCCCCCCAAAAAAAAAAACCACACACACATGTGAAGGGAAAATAAAGTATGTGAAATGCAAACTGGAGAGTGAAAGTTTGGAAATTGAAGGATAGAAAGATTAGAGGAGGTAGAAGTTATTGCAGTTAGTCTTTACATTCTTTTTTCTATTTTCTATGTCCAAAAGTTGTTGAATCGTGACAATAGGGAGTGGAGGTGGTAATATCTGAGGTAGAGATTAGGAGAGACATTCAGAAATTAAAGAAAGTAAAGCAGTCAAAGTTTGGAGGTAAAATGGATGACCGAGTTGTGTGGACATGATTAAGTTGATACAGTGCAATTGTAATTTTTGTTTAAGATAAAGGTGACACTACTTCCTTCATCATGTGCTGTTAGAGCAAGCATTGAAGATTTCTTGAGAAGGCTCGTAAACAGATTTAGAGTGAGTTGTCAATGAAGATGAGAAGCAATTGGGCTTTGAGTGCAATAGTGGAGCAGATAACACATATAATCGTTCAAATGGTGATACAAGCACAAAAATTGGGAAGAATATTCTTGACTGAAGATTTCAATGAAGAAGAAAAATGTGACTTTTTTCATTGGAGAACATTTATAGAGTCGGCCCAATGAAAGTGATTTTGATCTCAATTCATATGTTTTAGACCATGCTGAAACCGATACTACTCTGAATATACACATATGGTGCTTTTTCATGCTTCATGCTGCGCAGATATTTCCAACACCCTGTCATATGAAAAGTTGATTACAATCTCATGAAGCATTTCAATTAATTGTCTTTTTCTCGTTTTGGCAAACACTGTCATCATGATATATGCAGCAAAATGGAGGATCACGACCTTTCGAGTGCCTGGGAGCGGTTGCCTTGCTGGGGCTGCTGCTTTGTGGTTTGCTGCAAAAGTGTCAAGTAGCTGTAGGTATGATATAGATCACTCCCATATCTCCACATGATGTCAACACCACGTTCAATATTGCACACGAACTGAAGAAGTTATTGAGTGGAATGGATAGATTCCTCAACAAATCTCTTGTGCAACTTGTCAAATTTGGACTTGTGGCTAAGCATATCTTCACGTGTGATATCAGCAGCTTTGAGCTCTGTGAATAGCTTCGCTGTAATTGCTAGCATCGGGGCGTAGAATGGAGCTTGCAGGCCCTTGAATGCAATCGGTACATCCCGTCCTTTTCTGTGATGTGCTTCAAGCTCGGGTATATGTCGGAGTAATTGCTCCTTCCAGCCTTGTTGAGTTCACATCACAAGTGATTCTGGCCACCAAGTCGCTGCTTGTAGAGAGAGAGGCTCAATGTGCAGAAAGCTTAAACATAACTGTATCCGTCCCTTCAGTGGCGGCCTTCCTATTGTTGATGGCAGATGAAAAGTTCTGAAAAGGCAAAAGTGGATACAGTTCCTTGCTGAAAGCTGAGCTTTTGGACATTAAGCAACACACTTGCTCTATTGTATTATGCGACTCAAGCTTGAGGCAGGACATGATATTTCAACTCCCTGTGCTATAGCATCCCCAGCAGTAAGCTTTGGTGAGGAGCCTTCCATCACTTCGATTCCTGGCACACTGATCAAGTTTCATTGTCATCGCTTGTCTTAAAGCTGATGCTCGGAGCCTTCACTATCATATAAAAGCACACTAGAGATGGCTTTGGGGTGCTGAGAGGTTCTTTGCATCTTGCTGCAGTTCTCTTTTTGTGTTTGCAGCAGCAGTAGACATTCTCTTCTGGGCCCTTTCTGGCTTTGTGTTGTTGAACAATAATCTACAGCTCTGATGATATTTTTGCACTGTTTCGTGTCAGTGTGTGCTTTCTATGCATTCACCTAATCATCAAATCTGGCTGGATTCAGTGTCATGATTGGCAAAAGCATTGATAGCATGGAAAGCGATGGTAAATTCTCTTGTAATGTTGCCATAACCAGCACCAGCACCAGCACCAGCACCAGCACCAGCACTGTCCTGTTCTCTACTGAATAAACGACATGATGAAATCAGTTTTTCTTTTTGTGTCCTGCTGACACAACCAACATTTTCTCCAAAGCTTTTAATAGTTTTCTGTCTTGAATTGGCTTAGCGTATCCATTTTTGGAGACAGAGTAAAACCAACTAGGTTAAGTGCCAAGGGTTTAACATTTCACCATATGTACTTTTGATGTCTGGGATACTAACTAGGTTCTGTGCATTTGTCCTCACCACCTCGGCCTGCTGATCATTCATCCAATGGCATTTAAATCCTTCGTGTGATCCGACACCATCCAGATCACGAAAACCCCATTATTCTTGGTTCTGCTCTTGTCCCATGCTGGCAAATCCTGTCAATTCAGCTGCGGTTATCTAAACCTTTTGAGGGGGTTGATTAGATAGCATTTGGGATACCAACTTTTGAAGTTAGCCTTTGACATTGACCCCATGCTGTTGAGCAGCAGTACATGCCCTGGAAGTGCATGACACTCTTATTTGGTCCATAATTCTCAATCGATCCATGGTCATGCGATTCTGTCACTCTCAAGTTATCACATTTCTTAAAGAATACTTTGTGCACCTTAAGGTTGGAGTTAGACATACTCCGCTCGCACACAGCAGATACTCCATGTGCTACCCTCACTCTAGTTGAAGGTTCAGCAAGCCAATGCGGTGCACCGAGGTGTGACCGGAGATCACTGTGCAATGGCAACCACGAGGAGCCGTAGGTGAGTAGTGCAAAGACCCGTGTCTGTACAGCTCCCATACAAATGACAGAGCTGACTGCTGAAACAAAGGTACTACCTCTACGGCTGCTACTCCATGCACCTCGGTTTATTTTACAACGTTAAAAAAAAGTATGTGTGTATGTCATGTGTGTATGTATGTGTATATATATATGTGTGTGTATATATATGTGTATATATATATGTATGTATATATATATGTGTGTATATATATATATCCTGCCATGTGCATATATAATGTGCATGCCATATATATATAATGTATATATATAATATAATATATATATATATATGTATATATATATATACATATAGCTAATGTATGTATATATATATATATATATATACCTCTCTATATATATATATATATATATATATATATATATATATATATATATATATATATGTATATATATATGTATATATATATGCCTGAAGAATGTTGGCGCAAGTGGTAGAACTGTAGTGGCTTGGGACCCAAGAGGTCCTGGAGTTCAAGCCCACGTTGGGACACTGAATTAATATATGTATGTATATGTATATAGGTTATAAATAAAGTGTGTAATGGGGCATCTTTTTTACTGATTTATAAATGATAGAACCAAGCAATAACTACAAAACCAAAGAGTGGAGAGGTAATCAGCCTTGGTATTTAAATGGCAACACATAACTTGAATGTGAGAAATATCAAATAAGTCTTATTGAAGAAATAACCAGGGTAAAAGTAAAATAAAACAAATAAGCAGATAAATTTAATTACAAATAAGTTGGAGGATGTAAAGGAAAAAGAAATATCTATTGAATGGACTGAAAACTTTTGATGGTTATCAATTGAACAATGGAAAAATAATTTACTACAAACTCAAAATGATATGTGGATCAGGAGGTGGTCAAACAAAAACATTGAGAGAAGTTTATCATTTTATTTTCTGCTCAACAAAAGAACTAATTTCTAAAAATAATATTTGTGAATATACTCAATGGTGATGAATCTAATCGGAAAAATTAATTTATTACCTCGCGAATAGAACTTGGAGAAATATTTATTGGATCACTTTCTGAATTGAGTGGAAATGAAAATAGAAAAGGAAATCAGTAAGTCATGGGGCAGAGATCAATCTCTTTTTGACCCCATGGAATGAGTCCAGAGGGAGTGGGTAGGGGGGGGTTGTTTTTTGGACCCTGAGAATTTAACTATACTGAAATGGGAAAAAAAAAAATCATTCTCCTGTTTTGTCTTGATTGACCTCGAGTCAGAATGGTTTCCTCAATACATTTCTATGGGTTTTTTTTTTTTTTTTTAGGTCTTGAGACAACTTAACATGAGCTTGTATGGGAGAAAATCATTATCCTGTTTTAACCGAATTAGCCTTGAGAGTCAGAAGAAAGATTAGCTTATACATTTCATATGGGGGGGGAGGAATGCATATCCTGTTTTGAGGTTTTTAGGTTTAATTCATAGAGTTTACCCCATTTTCCCCATTCATTTGCATGGATGCCTCAGAAGCCCCATTAATGCTCGACTCAAATTCAACTCATTCTCAGATCCAAAAAATGATATGGTTTGACAATTTTTGTCAAACTGCCCAATGCCACTCTGCCCGTTACATGTGGACATGCACGTGCACACATTCTGGCAAGGTCAATGATTGAAAGCATTGTTGCCTCTACTTGTTATTGATTTGATGACTCGTGTCGGGGTCGTGGCAGGTCTAAAATTCAGCTGACCAACTGCAAAACAAGGCCACCTATGAATGTATTTTTTTTAATTCATTTTTCACTATAAGCATTTTTACTCTGATACA
>NC_140962.1:80783634-80788634 GCF_056783735.1 Eptatretus burgeri | reverse complement strand
AAATGGAATTGTGTTTTCTTTTTTTTTGTGTGCATTTGGTGGAATTGTATTTGTGTGCTTCCCGTGTGCCGAGAATAAATGTGCTTTATTGTTGAACTGTTTCCCGCTTCGCTTCGTCTTTTCCTCCATTGAATCCCCATCTTGCTTCACGTAAAGGGTTGGTAGTGGGCTGAATACGCCCGATAATTAATCGAACCGTCGAGGTCGACGATAACACCGCCGGTTATTCTGATAGTACGGAACGGGTCGCTTAAGTGGCCCGTGTCCGAAGCTTCGACCTGCGGCGAGGTGCGATCGCCCGGTCTACTTCCTCCGCGTGGGTACTTAGGTAGTTCGGATTTGGCGAGCAACCCTATCCCACGCGGGGGCTGATTGGCTCGATCGCGGTGAGACCGAAAGGTCCACCCGTGACTGGTTCCCGGCGTTAGTCCGAGAGGGTCACGACTGGATTGTCCGTCCGGTGGGCGACGCGCCGCGATTCGGGAAAGTTACGTGGCCATCGCACGCCGGCGGGCGCGAAAACCGCAACACTGGTGTCAGGAGTGGGATACAAATTCATCGCCCTCCTCGCGGCACTGGTATCGGAGAACAGGAAAACAGGCTCTCCTGTCTCCGGCTAAATTCACGGGAATCGGTCCAGGGGTGAGAGAAGCGACCCCGATTCCCTCCAAATTACGAGCGAGCAAATTAACCCTTCACGAGAAGCAAGATGGCGTCTCAAGGCGAGCGGGAGCCGGGGGTATTAGGAAATGGATGTAGAATGTGTAGGGATCCATGGTCCAGGATGGAATCCCCGAGCAGGAAATGTTGATTGTGCAGGAACACGGACTCGCCCAACTGAACCCAGGGCCCGAGGCGGCAGCGGCCGCGGTGTATGACACCTCCCCCCCCTCTCCACCAAGACCCTTTCCCCAACCCTTGCCGAAACGGCTCAGCTGAGTGCATCCAACATGGCCCAGCTATGCGCCATGCTGGCGGCAATGAACAAACAAATGAATGAAGTGAAAACGACGATGGATACAAATACAAATGAAATAAAAAACGAAATGAAAGGCATGAACGAAAAGATGGATGCGAATACACAGCAAATGAAAGAAGAAATGAAAGAGCTACGGGGTGAGACGCAGAACATGGGCCGAAGCCTGCAGGCGGGCATGAAGGCCGTGACCAGGGAGCTGGGAATGGCGACTCCACGATGTAGGAGCAAACGCAGCTGGATGGGGTGCAACGGCTGACAGGCCCGCGGTGGAAGCGGGTGAAAAAATAATTCGTGGAACGTGTTGGGCGCAGGGTCGTGACGATGACCGAAAGGGAAAAATTAAATGGGGAGACCAAAACGTGTGAGACGAGACACGAGGTGACGACAACGGAAATAATAGTTGAGACAAGGGAGGTAAAGGGTGAAGAGTTGGCAGAGACACGGGAGACAAAAAATAGAGAGGAAGACTACACGATGAAGATGGGGTAAGTGACGCACACACACACACGGAGGTAGTGGAGGATAATGGGGGTGAGCTCGCGGAGCGTGTGGGGACCCGGTGCGAGCAGCGGGATGGCCTCCTCCAGGAACGAGGGGAGGGAGTATGCCCCTTGAGAACGAGTCACGACCAGGTGAGTTCGGCCGTGTTTTGCGAGGTTGAGGGGACGAGTGCTGTGGACGGGTGCACGGAGAGCTTGGGGTGTAGAGGCCCCGGAGACCCTTGTGGGGACACGAATCCCCAGTGTGGTTGTCCCTGTGTGTGTGGTGCAAGGCGTGAGTGCGTTCCCGTGTGTGGAAGCGACCCCGTGTGTGAGTGGTGTGGTGGCGATGGTGCCAGAGTACGTGCTTCCCAGCACGCCGTGTGTGGGATGAGGCACGGTGTGTGGATGAGGCACCGCGGGTGAGTGCCCCGCGTGTGTGGGTGAGGCACCGTGTGTGGAAGAGACCGCGTGTGTGAGTGTCGCCGTGTGTATGAGTGAGGCACCGCGGGCGAGTGCCCCCGCGTGTGAAAGTAGTATGGTTTGTGTGAGTAGTGAGGCATGCGTGAGTGAACGGCCGTATGCAAGGGAGACCGTGTGTGTGAGAGAGCGGTATGTGAGGGAGATGTCGGTTGGCATGCGGGAGCACGCAGCCGCATCTCCCGGTGTGAATGTGATGGAGTGGACTGTGTGCGTCGTAACACGCAGGTGTGCGTGGGTGAATGGCGACGGCAGAAGGCGACATGAGGAAAGAAAGCCGAGTAGCGGCTGTAGTTGTTTCGCGGACCGTGCCGGGTTCACCCAGCAGTGAGCACGCGGTTCGTGCTGTGCAACGCACGAGACCACCACGTGCTCGCTATGCGAGAGTGAAGTCCCGGTCCGGAAACGCGCACGCGGTGGATTTGCCGATCCCGCGGACGGACAAAGTTTAGGCAGGTAAATGGATTTGGACCGGACGGGTTCTCCACGCGATCGTGTGTGTTAAGCTCCAACGGGCAGAGCACATGTGTTCGCGTGGGGAACCCCTCGAGACGTGTGGCTTGTGTTTTTTTTTTATGCGCACGGTGACGCCATGGCTGCACGTGGGGTTGGAATCCGGCAGGAGGGGTATCTCTGCCGGATGGTCCCGTCCAAGGAGGGACGAGGAACACGTGCAGCTGCATGACGTCACGGGCAGGTGTAAAGTGCGCGAGCTCTGAGTTGCCGCGCAGGTGCTACACCAATGAAAAAAAAAAAAAAAAAAGGAACAAGCCTCACTTTCGGGTACACAGGATTCCTGGGCAAGGGGTGGAAGACCTCCTTACCTGGGCACAGGATGGAAACTAGTTAGGGGGAAGGGTTAGCTTAGTTAGACCGACTTCATGGGGCAGGGGTAAGTCCTCATGGAGTCCGTGGAATGGATTAGTTAGAGGGATTGTAGCCAGATTTAGGTTGGGAAATAAAATGAATTTTTGAGTTAGGAGACAGAGACAGACTTGTGAATGTGTAGAGGGGACGTAGTTTAGCTACGTAGTGTTAAAAGGAACGTGCTGTAGTTTAAGGGACGACGTGGGAGCACGAGTTAGTTAGGGGATGTAGTTAGAAGGATGGCAGAGTTCAGTGGTGTGTGTGTTGAAGAGTTGGTGAGTTGTGAGGCATGTGCTTGGTGAGTGAGTGAGGCCAGCGGGTCTGTGTGTGTGGAGTGAATGGGGAATGCATGGTGCGATGAGTGATTGGGGAGGAGTGACTCCGCCCAAGGGACCCCGGGGTCAGAGTAAAGTGAGTTAGGGGTTAGTCAAATTGAAAAATGGAGGTCGTTTTGTTGTTGGTGGGAAAGTAGGCTCGAGACCCATTTGGAGGAGGGTGCAGGAGCCCTGTTGACGGGCTTGGGAGCGTGGCTGCGAAAGGTGAGTATCGCTGAGTGGGTACCCCGGGCACCAGGCTAGTCGGCCGCGGTAGGCCATGGGCCCATGGGGGCCGGGATAGAGTAGTGGGCACGGGTGCGCCTGCTTGGTGCGGGGGCCCGGGGCGCCATTAGCCGCGTGGGCAGTGTTGTGGGCACGGGTGACCCTCGGAAAGGGGCCCGGGAGGCCGGCCTGCCACGTGTGCGTTTCAGGGGAGGTGCCATGGGGGCACTCCCCGGTGTTAGGGAGCTGGTAGGCTCGGAGGCAGTGCAGTGCCCGGGGGTGCCATAGCGGGAGAATCGGCAGAGGGTCGTGCCTGCCAAAGGGAGCCACGTGTCCCAGCCAGGAGACCGTGTGAGGGCACGGAGAGAAAATTGGGGGGCGAGGCCCAAAATTGTGAGGACACCAACACAGGCGACGGGAATCTGGGTTGTTAGAACCAATAGTTTAAGCGAGAGGCGCTTGTTGAAAGCCCCGGGGTAGTTTAACAGTTAAATGGTTAGGGTAGATTAGGAGATGTACCCCTCCGCACCATCCATCCCCTCGCTGTCGTTGTGGGCCGCTGGACCCACTTGGTGTTAAGATCGCCGAACTCTGGGGAGGCCATTCTGAGGCTTCGTTGGGCCTCGACACAGGACGTTAGCTCTCCCTTATTCCCCTCTGGGAAGGGAACGTAGGGGTTGGGAGTAGGCTAGGTGACAGGATAGGTTAGCCGAACAAGGACGATAAAGGGGGTTAGGGGACGATTTATAGAGGGGAAGTAAACATAAAAGTAAAAATAAAAAAAAATAAGTTGGGGCTAAATTGGTTTTTCACAAATTAAGGGAGTGGGTATGTACAGTGACAGGCAAAGGCGATAGTTGGGAGGGAGACAGGTAGGTAGGTCCGAGCCCGCCTTCCAAGTGGCCAGCACCACCGCACTCCCTCCACCAACCTCCATTGAACGGCAAAGGCTGGCCAACTTCATCGGCTGGCCGTGTTTTGCTTCAAGGCGGAGGCCGGCCAACTTCATCGGCAGCTGTGTGCTGCAAGGCCTGTGCCGGCCAGTTCATCTGCTGGCTGTTTTCTTCAAGGCCTGTGCCGGCCAGTTCATCTGCGGGCTGTGTTTGCCTGCAGCGGCCTTCTTCTGCGGGCTGTGTTTGCCTGCTCACCTTTGCCATGCCATGCCCACTGCCCACGTTCACCAGCCCCGTTCAATTTTTGCTTTCCCCCCCCCTGTTCATTTCCATGTGCGCCAGGATCCGCAAGGCAACAGTTTGCAAGCTGCAAGAACTGCCCTGTTGGCAGCTACAACACGGGCCTGCAGTGGCGGCCCGTGCACCGTGTTTGCGTTCATGCATCCATTCGTTGTGCTCATTGCGTGTGCCACTTGAGCTGGCACGGAGACTGCGTTGTGCAGCCCAAGCACCGTTGTGGTTCACTGAGTTCAGTTCAAAAGGGAAGGCCTTGGACTGCGTGTGAGCAGCCAGCCACGTTCCCTGTCACCTGCATTGTTTGAGCCAGAGACTGCATGCGGGCAGCCTGGCTCCCTGCTAACTGCTTTCTTTTTGCAGAGTTCAATGATCCTGGGCCATGGTTTAGTGTAAAATTTGTAAGTTAAGGTAAGATGTACTGTAAATATGAGTGCGCCCCCGGCATGTCTGTCTAGCGCCGGCAATT
>NC_140962.1:80753634-80776134 GCF_056783735.1 Eptatretus burgeri | reverse complement strand
GTCTTGAAGGCACTCCACATCTCTTCAGGATCCCCCAAAATCCCCAGACCCCCCAAATCTTCACTCGGCCTGTTCCCAAACTCCTCAGCTACCCACACATCCTTGAGCTTGCCAGCATCCAGCCAAGGCTGGGATGGTACTATTCTCCTGGATTTAAGCTGCAACTTCAGAGTTGCTACAACAAGGCTATGGTCAGTATTGAGGAACTCAGCACTCCAGTAGACCCTGCTGTTCTGGATCATCCTCCAGCGACCATCAATGAGCACACAATCAATCTCCTTTGCCACACCGCTCGCGTTGGAATACCAAGTCCAGTGATGAGCCTGTGGGTGCTGAAACCATGAACCGGCCACCCGAAGTCCATGACTTCTTGCAAAGTCAAGGAACTTAGTGCTATTCTGGTTTACAGTTCCAGACCAATGGGGATGAACACACATCTCATAACCATCCCTTTCTGTTCCAGTCGATGCATTGAAATCCCCCAAGACTAGAAGAGTATCTCACCTGGGGCACTGATCATCCACACACTCAAGCGTGGCAAAGAATGCGTCCTTCACAGTTGGAACACTTGCCTCAGTCGGAGCATTTTCAGAAACCAGGGAAACAACACCTTAGGAGTGACGAATCCTTGATCTCATAATATGCTAGTTGACTGGTGTTACCTCAATTATCATTGGTGTCAGCTTATTGGACACAGCAACAGCAACTCCTTGGGCATGGTAACCATCAGAGTGACCAGACCAATAGTAGGTGTAACCACCCACCATGATGTCACCACAATCCGGTCTCCGAACATCAGAGAGTGCTGCATACCGATGTCCAAATGCTTGAGCTCAGATGATAATAGAGACAGGTGATCATCCTCTCTTCGGGATAGGACACTCCAGGCACCCACCTGAAGGGACCGCTTCAGGTTAACTCAAGGAGACCGCCGTCTGGTGGACGACATCTCCGCACCAACCCAACACACACTTCTGCAATCTGACCCGGGAAGGTTACCTTGTGGTTTCTCTCCTATCATCAAAGATTGGGTTTCCCAAAGGCTTTGCTCTAATCCCGTAATCCGGTGAGCTGCCCTGCGAAGGGCAGCTGCACAGGAGGTACTCCAACGGAGTGGGTTTTCAGATTTTTTTTTTTTTAATGCTTTTGGAATGTTTTGCGGAATGAAGGGTTTTACGGTGGCCAGAGTGCAAATCCTGCCAACAAACTCTTCATCAAAAGTAACCCAACTGTAGGAAGTTGTCTGTAGACACAGTTGGGCACATGATATGGATGGCTGTTGGCTCACAAGGAGCTCCTCTACCCTTACAACTAGGTGGTCTATCTAAAATCCTCAATTTTCATCAGATTGACTTGAAATTTGAAGAGCATTTTCATGTCAGGTCGCTGAATTCAACTACCAATTAATTTCAAGGTCAAAACGTCAACATGGGCCTTATTTCTAAAACTGATGGATCGGGCCAAAAATCACTCTAATCTCAAAAAGTTGTGGATGAGTTGAATTGGTGAGAAAAACAAGCGGATTGAATTTTGGGTCAGATCCAGCCCATCATTGCGATACAAAACGTGAACTTTTCCACCTGGCAGAGGTATGCGCTCTACCGAGTGCCATTCTACTTTGTGATGTTTTGCCAAGTTGCCACTTTATGAGTGATTTTTCATTTGTTTGTTTGTTTGTCTGTGTACAAGATATCTCAAAACGTTGTGGACGGATCTGGGTGAAATTTTGTGGACTTTGGTGATTATATGTGGTCTGGTGATTCGACTTTGGTGTCGATCCGAATCCCGTTCTGGATACGAGAATGATTTTATTTTTTTTTAAAGTAATTCTTCACCATCGAGAGATAGGGCCAAAAAGGATATACAGCAAGATATTTCAAAAATGGATTGGGCCTGATATGTTCTCGTGGATCAGGCATTGTGTGGTGGAGGTGTGCGCTCCACCGGGTGCCCTTCCAGTTTCCTTTTTTAGCTGTTTTCTCCATGTTTAGCATGTGGAAGAAGGAGTCCGAATACAAAACGGACACGGATGGGTTTTGCATTTTTAGATGCTTTCTAGTTGTTTTTTGTATGTTTTCACCACCGGACAGGTTGATGCAGATGCAGCGCCTGTGTTTGTAATGTTTGTTTTGTAAAAACTGTTTGTAAAAACAAATGTGGTTGAAATACACATTGTCTCAAGTGTGCATGTCATTGTGAGCCTCCCTCTGAGTCCTCTGACAAAGAGCTGTTAATTGGCTAGTCTTCCTCATTACCTCTGCCATCGAAGGCAGACAGAGGTTATGTATGCACCCATGTTTGTTTGTCTATGAGCAGGATAACTCAAGAATTTATGGACGGATTCGGACGAAACTTGGTGGACAGATTGGGTGTGTGACAAGGACGAATTGGTTCGATTTTGCTGAAGATCTGGATGCCAGAATTTTTAAAGTGACTCCTCAACATTGAGAAATCGGGCCAAAAACGATATATAGCACGATCTCTCAAAAAGTTATGGATGGATTCAGACAAAACTTGGTGGTTGAGTTGTATCCGTGACAAGAATAAGCTGATTAGATTTTGGTTCAGGTCCAGATCCAGATCCAGCCTTTCAGTGGGATACAAAACGTAAACTGTTCAGCCTTGCAGAGGTATGCGCTCCACCGAGTGGCGTTCTAGTTTGTCGCTGCCATCGTATTCTCATCCATGTGCTGGATGATGAATGGTCATATTTTGGTCACCCTCATACCGTTTCATCCTGCATTGGCCTTGGTTTATTTCCCATCCATTACCTCCAGGGGCATGCATGATGGGAACTGGTCTGTTTGCATTCTTCCAAATTCCGGCCACAGAGTTTATGAGTTTGATCTTTTCAACAAGCACTGGTTTGCAGGGAGGAAAAGGGCTTTGGGTCACTTCTCTCGTTCCTTTCATGTGGAGAGTCATCGTTTCTTGGCGAAGTGGTCAGCCTAATTAAGGCTAAACGCGCACTGTTGGTGGTGGTGGTGGTGGTGGTGGTGGTGGTGGTACTTGAGCTTTGACAGAGCACACTCTCGGACTAGAGCGCCAGAGGCTCTCGCTACTGTCAAGAACGTTTCCTATGGATGAGAAGCAATCCTGCACAGGTCACCACTCCGTCGCAATTTCCGCTGAGCATCCATGGGAATCGTACCCGCACTAGTGAGGGCAATATGTAACAAGGCCTGATCCACACATCCACCAAACCGCTGCTTACATCATTGACACTTGATATGTTTGGCTTTCCATGTAGAACACGCACACAAAGGTTCCAGTGTTTGACACAACATCCGCTGAGAACTGGTGGTAAATGCAACAAGGTAAAATAGGAAACCTTTCAATGTGTTCATCGTTTACTGTGGGCCATTTTTAATTTTCTATGCAAATATTGCAGTGTAGGGACACCTGCAGGAGCGTGTAAAGGTGGCACTGCAGAGTTCAGGTACCGGAGACACACCTCCACATCTCCTTGCATTCTTTGGCACTGAATTCCTCCATGCACTCAAACGGTGGACTTAACATTCTGTACGTCGAACAAATGAATAATCGCACACTTGTGTATTGCGCAGGATCTCATGACAATGCACGAGTTCTCCTGTGACTCACGAAAGTGTTTTACCTGTTACACAATATGTGTCAGCCTCGTAGGGCTGACACGTCAAACCTGGAACAGTGCACTTTGTCACGGAAACCTCCTTTGCCGAGGGACAGCACTGGGCTCAAGACGCCGCCATGTGACACCCCAGCCTCTAATTTAAGAGTAGATGTGAAGATTTCTATGAAAAGCTACACGCTCGTTACATATGTGAAGGAAGCCAGCAAACCAGGCAAAAAGATGATCTGATTTATATTCCACAGGTAGAAAGCATGACAAGCAGAGCAGGATACCACACTGTCAAATGTTCGACACTTGTCCATACAAACAACCTTGACCCCGACACATAACCACACATACAACCTTGACCCCGACACATAACCACACATACAACCTTGACCTCGACACATATCCACACATGCAACCCTGACCTCGACACATATCCACACATACAACCTTGACCCCGACACAAAACCACACATACAACCTTGACCCCGACATAACCACACATACAACCTTGACCCTGACACAAAACAACACATACAACCCTGACCCCAACACAAAACCACACATACAACCTTGACCCCGACATAACCACACATACAACCTTGACCCCGACACATAACCACACATACAACCTTGACCCCGACACATATCCACACATACAACCTTGACCCCGACACATATCCACACATACAACCTTGACCTCGACACATATCCACACATACAACCTTGACCTCGACACATAATCACACATACAACCTTGACCTCGACACATAACCACACATACAACCTTGACCCCGACACATATCCACACATCCAACCTTGACCCCGACACATAACCACACATACAACCCTGACCCCGACACATATCCACACATACAACCTTGACCCCGACACATAACCACACATACAACCCTGACCCCGACACATAACCACACATACAACCTTGACCTCGACACATATCCACACATACAACCTTGACCTCGACACATGCAACCTTGACCCTGACACATAACCACACATACAACCTTGACCTCGACACATATCCACACATACAACCTTGACCTCGACACATGCAACCTTGACCCTGACACATATCCACACATACAACCTTGACCCCCACACATATCCACACATACAACCTTGACCCCGACACATAACCACACATACAACCTTGACCTCGACACATATCCACACATACAACCTTGACCTCGACACATAACCACACATACAACCTTGACCTCGACACATAACCACACATACAACCTTGACCCCGACACATATCCACACATACAACCTTGACCCCGACACATAACCACACATACAACCCCGACCCCGACACATATCCACACATACAACCTTGACCCCGACACATAACCACACATACAACCCTGACCCCGACACATAACCACACATACAACCTTGACCTCGACACATATCCACACATACAACCTTGACCTCGACACATGCAACCCTGACCCTGACACATATCCACACATACAACCTTGACCCCCACACATATCCACACATACAACCTTGACCCCGACACATAACCACACATACAACCTTGACCCCGACATAACCACACATACAACCTTGACCCCGACACAAAACCACACATACAACCCTGACCCCGACACATCCACACATACAACCTTGACCCCGACATAACCACACATACAACCTTGACCCCGACACATATCCACACATACAACCTTGACCCCGACACATATCCACACATACAACCTTGACCTCGACACATATCCACACATACAACCTTGACCTCGACACATAACCACACATACAACCTTGACCTCGACACATAACCACACATACAACCTTGACCCCGACACATATCCACACATACAACCTTGCCCACTACACAACCACACATGCAACCATCACCGCGACACATATCCACACATACAACCTTGACCCCGACACATAACCACACATACAACCTTGACCCCGACACATATCCACACATACAACCTTGACCCCGACACATAACCACACATACAACCCTGACCCCGACACATATCCACACATACAACCTTGACCCCGACACATAACCACACATACAACCTTGACCCCGACACATATCCACACATACAACCTTGACCTCGACACATATCCACACTTATAACCTTGACCTCGACACATGCAACCCTGACCCCGACACATATCCACACATACAACCCTGACCCCGACATATAACCACACATCCAACCCTGACCCCGACACATATCCACACATACAACCCTGACCCCGACATATAACCACACATCCAACCCTGACCCCGATACATATCCACACATACAACCTTGACCTCTTGGTTGAGATCCAGGGCCTTCAATGATGTTGAAAGAGAATCAGCAGGATGTCCAACGTTATGCATGGCTTTGACAGATTCTCAACCAATCGTGAGAGATCAGATCATTTGTGAAAAGGAAAATCTTGAAGTCTTCTTCAATGATAGAATCCCTGATTTAGTTTACAGTTGGAAGCAAGTCCAAATAGAGTAGTTGCTGCCTGGAATGATCTCCCTGTGAAGGTCGTGGCCGGAGAAATAGTGAATAAGTTGAAAAATTCAACGACACATACAGTAGGTTTGTAGAAACATTGGAGATGGAGGGTGAAGGGATATCGGCAGGACTTGTGCGGATGGATGGGTGTTTGTGTATATCTGTGCAGAGCGTGATGGATGTGAGAGGGTCTCTTTAAGGGATGCCGTGTGGTGAGTGTTGTACATTGTTCACCCTCACCCCATCACCCCAAACAAAAGTTTATTTTAATTTTAATACCCTGGTGATATCATTCAGTGTTCCACCACCCACACCCAGGCACGGTCTAATATTCGGTGTCTCTTGGGAACATGGGCAGAGGACATGTCTTGGCCCCATCGGCCCCATTGGCCCCACCAGTAAGACTCGAGTCAGTCGATCGCGCCGTCTGGGCGTCTCCTTTGGCGGGACATTTAACGAGGCGTCATTCCAAAGGGCACAAGCAATGGGTTTTACCTGCCGGTTAATGCTGGGAACCCCGTACCTGGCGCATTGTGTCCACCTGTGGATGGGGTTTCCTATTGTACCCGCCACGTGGTGCAATGCCCACGCGAGCACGTGCACATGGCGGTTGTAAAACTTGCAATTCGAGAAGATGTGGTTCGAATTCACTTTCTCCAACACAGGAGGTTTGTGAGTCCCTTCAGCATTTCGTCTCCAAGGTGACGTACGTCGTATTAAAGAGAAAATGAGTTATTATATTATACATCGATATATTTAATTGTTTGCTGTTTTTCGATGTGTTCATCTCCCTTTGCTTGCTCCTCTCCCATCGAGGTTACCAAAGATTGGCTGATTGGCGGCGACATGCTGTCCTCGTCGCAGGTCGGAACAACGACTCACAGTCACAGGTTGGTGGGGGTCACGGATCGACTGGTCACATGACTGATCAACACTCTCACTTTGTTTTCGGTGCCCCTCAAGGTACGACTCGCCAGTGGAAACGTTGCATGAAATGGGATGGTGAAGGTTTGATGTGGTTGCATGGTAGTGGTGGTGGTGGTGGTGGTGGTGGTGGACACGCCTTAAATTTCTTGCATTGAAAAAGGGGTTTTCGGCAACGAGACGAATGTTGCTCCCCCGAAAGGTCGAAGTGAAACTCGGGCCATTTCGATGTTCGTGCTTTTCTCTGTGGTAATTCCAGGCAGTGTACGTCACTCTATTGTTTTCCAGTCGTCGGCAGATTCCTGATGTCATTGAAATAGAGGTCATGTTTTTGGCTCTGACACGTTTTTTCCAAGAGAAAGACCTTTTGATCACCCCCTCCCCAAAACGCAGCCCTCCTCACATTCAGAGCTCAATGAGCTGTCGTCTTCTTCTTCTTCTTCTTCGTATTCTTCTTCTTCTTCTTCTGGCTATGGCTATGGCTCTTGCTCTTGCTCTTGCTCTTGCTCTTCATCTTCCTCCTCTTCTTCCTCCTCCTCTTCCTCCTCATTATTCTGACCATTTTGTGGGAGTCTATCAGAGAACGTTTGGGCCAAGGCTTTTACGATTCAGCTGGACAAGTCTGTCATTCGACTGAAGGTGACAGCAATTTGTAGTGTGTTCATGGTGCCCGGTGATAGCTCGCCGACTCTTCATGAAGGATACCGTGGGATCCTTAACGTCGACCAACTAATGTCGGCAGATGGGACGCCCGGCTGAACATACCTCTGAGGGACGGCACACACACACACACACACACACACATTGATGAATCGCCCTGCCTGCGACCAACCATGATGTCAGTTTATAGTTGGGTCGAGATTCGAACCCATGCTCAAAAGGGAGGAAGCTACTTTTAAACTACCCTGGCAATCCCACAGTTCACCAATACTCTTACAGTGAGTGCATCAACTCACCACTCACCACATTGCTCAAACTGCAAATGAGTACACACATTGCACTGCGGAGGTTATGTTTTGGCTCCTCTCTGTTTGTCTGTCTGGGAGCAGGATATCTCAAAACGTTGTGGACAGATGCAGACAAAAAATGTATAGGTTAGGTGTGTGACAAGGATACGTCGCTTACATTTTTGTGAAGATCCGGATCCAGATGCAATAATTATTGGTTTTTTAAATGCGATTCTTTACTATTGAGAGATGGGGTCAAAACGATATACAGTATATCATGATATTTCAAAACTGCTGTGGACAGATTATGACAAAACTAGGTGGATGAGTTGGTTAGGTGACAATAACAAGCAGATTAGGTTTTGGTTAAGGTCCGGATTCAGATCGAGCGCATCAGTGGGATACGAAACGTAAACTGTTCAGCCTCGTGGAGGTATGCGCTCTCCCTCATGCCTTTCTGGTTTAATGGAAAGAATTAGTGATAAAATATATTTTCTTTCTTGTTTTTCAGAATATTGAACGATTTTCACTGGAAATTGCCATCAGCCACAGAGCCCTCTGATCCAGACTTTACCATACTCAATATATAATCATGACCGAGGAGACCCCTCTTGTGGTCGACCTTTACAAGTATAATGAGATGCATGTAAAGGGAATTTTACACTCCTGCACCATATTACCACTCTAATACTTTACTATATACAGTAATGAGCAAAAACATCCATTCAAAGTGGCATGAAAAGCAAGCAAAAGTATCCGTCCCAATTGTGACTGGAGAAATTTAAGTTGATCTATCAACTTAAATTATTTCATGGCCTTTAAAAAGGTTAATTGTGTTGCACTCTTAGTTTCACTCACAGCCAAAGCTCTGAGCTACTTATACCTCCCATCGTGAAATGGTGGTGCAACATCGGGCGGCGGAGATTGTATTTCTCTCAAAAGAGTGCAGAATAACCTTCTTGTGAAATAAAATTTGGCATTAACATTACTCATGCCTGTTCCTCCATCATTTCAAAAGTGAATGCTGAGCATTGCCTACCTGACCAGCTTTTCAAACGCAGTGCAGGAAGTGGCCGGCATAAACCGGAGACAGATGAATGCACAAACAGACATCATGGTTGACAATACAGTGTATACGAGAATGGCATTCGGTGGAGCACATACCTTCGCCAGGCTGAACAGTTTACATTTGGTATCCCACTGATGGGCTGGATCTTCATTGAAATCAAACCAATTCTAATTCAAACCAGTTCTTGTCACACGCTTAAACTGTCCACCAAGCTTCGTCCAAATCTATCCAAAACTTTTTGAGATATTCTGCTCACAAACAGATATACAAACAAACAAGAAAGATGTCATACATCGCATGATATTTGTGAAATCCATAAAACAATTTTACCTCAAAAATAATTGCTGGTTGAATTAAATGGCAAAATATGCAACTCCTCTTCAAATCCCTTCTATCAGATGAAAATTGACAATTTTAGAAATCCGTCCAATGTTGACATTTTCGCCAATGTTGACCTCAAAAATAATTGGCGAGTTGAATTCAGTGACCTGAAATATAAATCCTTTTCAAATTTCAAGTCGATCAGATTAAGATTGAGGATTTTAGAAATCTCACCTCAGTTGTTTACCTTTGGCCAATGTTGACCTTTTGGTCCACGTTTGCAAACCTCAAAATCAATTGGTGGTTGAATTCAGTGACCTGAAATAGAAATCTTCATATTTCAAGTCAGTCGGATGAAAATTGAGGATTTTAGAAATCTCACCTAAGTTGTTGACCTTTTGCCTATGGTCTATGTTGACCTTAAAAATAATTGGCTGGTTGAATTGAATGACCTGAAGTATATATAAATCCTATTCAAATTTCAAGTCAATTGGATGAAAATTGAGGATGAAAAAAATTTGAGAATTTTTTTTTTGACCTTTTGCCCTCAAAAGAAATGAGCCTTATTGTTTTGCCAAACTCTACCATGTGGTGAAGTTTCGTGAATATCGGTTTAAAATTGTGACCTGTAGGTGATAAACATTTAAAAAAAATAAAAATACCAGACAAGCACAATAATGCACACAACCAACCAATATACTTGAAAAATCTTCGATTTTCGCAAGTAACACAAACCAGGGGTGAAAACATAACTTCTGTCCACCTTCGGTGGCGAAGGTAATAAGGTGACAAAAAAAAACATTCATCAATGGACAAATTAATGGAGCACGTGAGATTCCTCAATGGACAAATCAATAGAGCATGTGAGATTCCTCAATGGACAAATCAATAGAGCATGTGAGATTCCTCAATGGACAAATCAATAGAGCATGTGATATTCCTCAATGGACAAATCAATAGAGCATGTGAGATTCCTCAATGGACAAATCAATAGAGCATGTGAGATTCATCAATGGACAAATCAATAGAGCATGTGAGATTCATCAATGGACAAATCAATAGAGCATGTGAGATTCATCAATGGACAAATCAATGGAGCATGTGAGATTCCTCAATGGACAAATCAATAGAGCATGTGATATTCCTCAATGACAAATCAATAGAGCATGTGAGATTCATCAATGGACAAATCAATAGAGCATGTGAGATTCCTCAATGGACAAATCAATAGAGCATGTGATATTCCTCAATGACAAATCAATAGAGCATGTGAGATTCCTCAATGGACAAATCAATAGAGCATGTGAGATTCCTCAATGGACAAATCAATAGAGCATGTGATATTCCTCAATGGACAAATCAATAGAGTATGTGAGATTCCTCAATGGACAAATCAATAGAGCATGTGATATTCCTCAATGACAAATCAATAGAGCATGTGAGATTCCACAATGGACAAATCAATAGAGCATGTGAGATTCCTCAATGGACAAATCAATAGAGCATGTGAGATTCATCAATGGACAAATCAATAGAGCATGTGAGATTCATCAATGGACAAATCAATAGAGCATGTGAGATTCATCAATGGACAAATCAATGGAGCATGTGAGATTCCTCAATGGACAAATCATTAGAGCATGTGAGATTCCTCAATGGACAAATCAATAGAGCATGTGAGATTCATCAATGGACAAATCAATGGAGCATGTGAGATTCCTCAATGGACAAATCATTAGTGCATGTGAGATTCCTCAATGGACAAATCATTAGAGCATGTGAGATTCCTCAATTGACAAATCAATAGAGCATGTGAGATTCCTCAATGGACAAATCAATAGAGCATGTGAGATTCCTCAATGGACAAATCAATAGAGCATGTGAGATTCATCAATGGACAAATCAATGGAGCATGTGAGATTCCTCAATGGACAAATCAATAGAGCATGTGATATTCCTCAATGACAAATCAATAGAGCATGTGATATTCAGGTCAGGTCAGGTATGGGAGCATGTGCCAGAACAGCGCGTCGCTGCGTCCACTTTCCGCCGGTACTCCAGGGGCCTCCGTCTGGCCATCCCCCAGGCAGATGCCAGGCCCATCCCCATCTCCTTGAGATGATGGTCAACCTGCTGCAACCATGAGGCACGTGGTCGGCCCACTGGCCTCCTCCACTCATGAGACTCCCTCGCTGAGAGAATCTGGTGAGCAGGATCAGCGTCAGGAAAACGAGCCACATGTCCATACAGCCGCAGCTGACGCTCACGGACTATGCAGGTAACAAATCTCATCCGAGTCTCTCTCAGCAACCGCTCGTTGGACACAAAATCCGACCAGCGATAGCCAAGGATTCTCCGAAGAGACCTGGTACCAAAGGAATTAAGTCTCCGTCTCAGATCCTTGGTCAAAGTCCAAGTCTCGCACCCATAGAGCAAGACTGGAAGTACCAAGGACCTGAAGACTCGGACTTTCGTCCTCCCGCACAGGTACCGGCAGCGCCACACCCCATGATCCAGTGAATCCATGACTCCCCAGGCCCGACCCAGACGTCTATTGACCTCCGGCTCACAACCTGCGGAGACATGAATATCACTGCCAAGGTAAGTGAATCTATCCACGACCTCAACATCCTCACCACAAACAGACACAGACAGGACAGCAGCATCCAAGATGTCACCGAAAGCCTGGATCTTTGTTTTGACCCAAGAAATCCGTAATCCCAACGGCTCCGACTCCTCATTCAGCACCTCGAGGGCCCCCAAGAGGATGTCTAAAGTCTCCGCAAAGATGACTGCATCATCTGCAAAATCAAGGTCCGAGATCTTGACATTGCCAAACGATGCACCGCAACTTGATCTCTCCGACATCCTCCCAAAAATCCAGTCCATACAAGTGCTGAAAAGTGTGGGGGCAAGTACACATCCCTGACGAACTCCAGTAACAACTGGAAATAAGTCAGAGGCGGTACCACCACACTTCACAGCACTCTCAGTACCAGAGTAGAGTTCAGACATCAGATCGATCAGTTTCGGTGGCACCCCACGAAGACCAAGAATCCTCCAGAGGACATCCCGATTCACTGAATCGAACGCTTTACAGAGATCAACATAGGCTGCAAGCAGCCCCTGCCGAAACTCTCGTCTGCGTTCAGTGAGGACACGAAGAGCAAGGATACGGTCAATCGTTGACCTCTTTGGTGTAAAGCCTGACTGCTCTGGACGCTGGTGCTCAAGCAGATGGTGGCGAACCCTATCAAGAATTATCCGAGCAAAGACCTTGCCCGGCACTGAGAGCAGCGTCACCCCTCGGTAGTTGTTGCAGTCTTGGCGATCACCCTTCCCTTTCCAGAGAGGGACAACAAGGCCCCTCTTCCAGTCAGTTGGGATGATGCCTGTGTTCCAGGCAGAGCACAAAACTGCATGCAACGACGCGAGTGCAGCATTTCCACCAGCCTTGAGAAGTTCAGCATGGATGCCACAGATCCCTGGAGCTTTGCCCCGTTTCAACTGGTTCACCGCAGCCCGTGTTTCCACAAGCGATGGTGGACCACAGTTGATTCGAGGGTCAGCAACAGGGATTGTAACACCCTTGACGTCCAACTCGACAGCTGGGGGATCAGCCTGGTACAACCGCTCAAAGTAACCGGCCCAGCGGGCCTTCACTTCAGACTCCTCTGTCAAGAGCCTACCACTCTCTGCTCGAACTGCAGTGCTCCGAGGGATGGGCTTGGATGAACGTAATGCGCGAATTCCCCTGTAAGCGGGACGAGAATCACCTGTCCACAGGTGATGCTCTACCCCCTCACAGATTCCTCGCACATAGGCCTCCTTGTCCACCCTCAGTGCACGTACAGTTTTACGCCTCAGCTCCCTGAACAGCTCAGCTCTGCCATTCAGCCTGGCCCTGCGACTCTGGTCAATGGTATCCAGTGTCCCTTGAGAGACAAAATTCTTCTTTGCCCTGCGGTGAACTCCAAGGCATCCACCGGCAACATCAAGGACGGTGGTCTTGAAGGTGCTCCACAACTCTTCAGGACCCCCCAAAGCACCCAGACCCCCCAAGTGTCCACTCAGCCTGTTCGCAAACTCCTCAGCTACTCTCTCATCCCTGAGCTTGGCAACATCCAGCCTAGGCTGGGATGGTACCATTCTCCAGGATTTAAGGTGCAGCTTTAGAGTTGCTACAACAAGCCTGTGGTCAGTATTGAGGAACTGAGCACTCCGGTAGACCCTGCAGTTCTGGATCATCCTCCAACGACCGTCAATGAGGACATGGTCAATCTCCTTTGCCACACCGCCAGCGTTGGAATACCAAGTCCAGCGATGAGCTTGCGGGCGCTGAAACCATGAACCAGCCACCCTAAGTCCATGACTTCTTGCAAAGTCAAGGAACTTAGTGCTATTCTGGTTCATAGTTCCTGACCCATGGGGACCAACACACACCTCATAACCATCCCTATCAGTTCCAGTCGATGCATTGAAATCCCCCAAGACTAGAAGTGTATCTCGTCTGGGGCACTGATCAACCACAGACTCGAGTGTGGCGTAGAATGCATCCTTCACGGTAAGATCACTCGCCTCAGTCGGAGCATAAATAGAGACCAGGGAAATGACACCTAAGGAGTGACGAATCCTTAATCTCATAATACGCTCGTTGACCGGTGTTACCTCAATTATCATTGGGGTCAGCTTATTGGCCACAGCTACAGCAACTCCTTGGGTATGGTAACCATCAGAGCGACCAGACCAATAGTAGGTGTAACCACCCACCATTATCTCGCCGCAATCCGGTCTCCGAACCTCAGAGAGAGCTGCAATCCCGATGTCCAAACGCTTGAGCTCAGATGATAACAGAGACAGGTGATCATCCTCTTAGGGATAGGACATTCCAGGCACCCACCCGAAGGGACCGCCTCAGGTTAACCCAAGGAGACCGCCGTCTGGTGGACGACACCAGCACCACTCCGACACACTCTCCCGCAATCTGACCCAGGGATGTTACCCCGTGGTTTCCCTCCTATCAAAGATTGGGGGTCCCGAAGGCTTTGCCCCAATCCCATCATCCGGTGAGCTGCCCTGCGAAGGGAAGCTGCACAGGAGGTACTCCCACGGAGTGGGTTTTCAGATTTTTTTGCGTTTTTGCGTTTTGCGGAATGAAGCGTTTTACGGTGGCTGGAGTGCAAATCCTGCCACCAACCTCCTAATAAGAAGTAACCCAACTGCAGGAGGACGTCCGCAGACACAGTTGGGCACTAGATATGGATGGCCGTTGGCTCACAAGGAGCTCCTCCGCCCTTTGACAGGTTTTGTTTTTAATCCTGCTGGGTGTCCATATCCAAACACCCTCCTCACCAGAAAACCTGGTGGGGGAGACGGTTTAGTCGCCGACAACCCGACCATGGAACAGGTTAGTACAGGTTTACATGGTACCTGTAGCAGGTCACAGATCGAACCTGACCTGACATCAGGTCAGGTTGGCCCTGCGTCATGTTTTGCGACGCCCTGCGTCGTCCCATATTCCTCAATGACAAATCAATAGAGCATGTGAGATTCCTCAATGGACAAATCAATAGAGCATGTGAGATTCCTCAATGGACAAATCAATAGAGCATGTGAGATTCCTCAATGACAAATCAATAGAGCATGTGAGATTCCACAATGGACAAATCAATAGAGCATGTGAGATTCCACAATGGACAAATCAATAGAGCATGTGAGATTCCTCAATGGACAAATCAATAGAGCATGTGAGATTCCTCAATGGACAAATCAATAGAGCATGTGAGATTCATCAATGGACAAATCAATAGAGCAGGTGAGATTCCTCAATGGACAAATCAATAGAGCAGGTGAGATTGCTTGATGGACAAAGTGCTCAAATAGGAATTCCAAACAGGCTGAATCGAGTGTTGAGTTTGTATCATTTCCCATTCCGTTTTTCCCTCGGTCCACAAAGA
Organism: Eptatretus burgeri; assembly: GCF_056783735.1. Taxonomy (NCBI): domain Eukaryota; kingdom Metazoa; phylum Chordata; class Myxini; order Myxiniformes; family Myxinidae; genus Eptatretus; species Eptatretus burgeri. The sequence goes on along the minus strand of NC_140962.1, from coordinate 80,760,796 downwards.
GTGCCTTCCCTTTCATTTGTGCACACTCAGCCTGTCTGTCTATTCGAGGCAGTGCACGTCCACACGTGAGAACCTGAGGCCAAGTCGACCCCGTCGAGTTACGCGACTGTAATGTTATACTGCACTCGAGTGAGCTCATTGTCTCTCAATCTCAGGTTTGTGGGAAAGACATTTCATAACAGTGAGACGAAGGCCTACCCTTTCCAGGTATCAAGATCATGCAATGAAACAAGGGGCTCCCAGTCCCCAGAGATACCACGGCTGGTTCGGTAGGCAAAACCATTTATCCCCGTACTTGCACATTCTTCCTCCTGACGTCCCCTCTGGTGTTTCCCTCTACCCTGCTGTTGTATTTTCTCCACTCTCCACTGCACTATATGTTCTGTCCTGTGTTCAAACTCTTCCATGAGCATCAACCTTATATATATATATATATATATATATATATATATATATATATATATATATATATATATATATATATATATATATATATATATATATATATATATTAAAAAAAGAGGAATAACTGAACCGTAGAACTGTAGAAATGAGAAAGCTGGATATGAGAGTGTGGGAGCAAAGCCGGCAGAAGGGGAGGGCAAACAGGATAGTTGCCCGGGACCCCCGACCACGAGGAGGCCCCCTTACATTTACGTTTCAAAATTTGTGATTGTGAACCTCCTTTTCTGGCGGTTAGCTCGCCTGGGTTTATGCTCATAAAAGCCCGGTCACACCGACATGACACTGTAAGCAATAACAATAATGACAAAAGATAACGATCTGCTTCTAAAGGTGAGACACCATGATTTTATTCTCAAAAAAGCAATATTATGACGTCATGTCATCGGATGACGTTGCTGGTGACATTTTTATGACATAGTAATAATGTGTAGTCTATTGTGCTTATTTTTGAAAGGGGGTGAGGCCTGTGTTCAGCTTTGCTCCGGGTCCTCGATTGGCTAACACCAGACCTGTGTGGGAGGATGGGAGGGGGTCTTTCTCCGGTGGACGTGTTGGTGGACGTTGCGTGGACTGGTGGCAGTCGAGAAGGGTATACAATGGAGGGGGTCAAAAATTCTACCAAATATCGGGATTAAATTAATAGACGGTGCTGTTTCCCGACGGATAAAGCACACGAACACAGGGGACCAGAGTTAACACGACTCGTGTATTGTTGCCACCATGGCGTAAACTCTGAAGGCGAGCCAGGTCACGTGACCATGATCCGCCGGTGCATCACGTGACTCGGCGAACACAACAGATGGGCCCCCTTGGTTTTCTGTACATGACGTGACGTGACGTGGCACATAGATTGTGTGAGTCGCTCCTGTGTGAAGTGACGACTCGCTTTCTTGCACGTACACTCAGAATAGGTTGTGCTGGGGATTGTCAATCACCGAGTTAATCCTTGTCACTTCGTGTTTTCTTCCCTTTGTATAATATGCTCAATCGTCATTTCCCTGTTCTGTGGAAACAGTTACTTGACATGAATGTGAAAACACAGTGGGTTTACTTTGTCTTTGTGAACCTTGTGAACTTCAACAACATCAACAGCAGCCAAGACAGGTGCTCTCACCAACTTCACCTTTAACTGCTCTTTGTTGTTCGGGTTACGCAGAGGGGGTTGGTTACTGGGCCTGGTGTTGGCTTAACTATTCAGGTGACTGGCTTCAGATCTCAGGCTCCTGAGGTCAAGCCCTTTGGTCGTCCGTTGAAATAACACCGAGTGGGTTGATTCAGTTGGATTTTAACCTGTATTTCCAGCATAATGTGCCATCAGCTTAGATGGGAATACTAACCAAGCGAACTTGATTATTGATGAAACAAGCCACTGTGAACGTAATAGGAGTTATCTTATACTTGACTGTCTCGCCTGGGTTTGAATCCCTCCCCAGCGATAGACTGTCATCCTGGTGACTCACAGGCAGAGCGAGATGAATTGGTCTACGTTAAATATCCCATGGTGTCCTATGTGAAGAGTAGGCGAGCTATCGCAAGCACCCTGAATGAATTACAAATACCTGCTCTATCCTGCATGGGGAACTGCATCAGTGGCACTGATGTGCCCCTGCAATAGCACTGATTGGCGACCACGGGGAAGAAGAAAAAGGTCTCCGGTTCCGAGTTGCTGCACTTGTGTTGCTGGTTCGTGAGTTCCTCCCTCCAGCTCAACAACACGAAGTTTCCCGGACCATATACGTTGCGTTTTACCGTTTTATTTTCATTCCTGTGTTGCTGGTCATGTTTTCGTTCAATTTTTTTTTGTGCCGATCACACCTTCTTGGGTTCAGTTATCGAATTTGTGTCCCTGGTGTATTCTGCTCTACTCGCGTAGGGTTGGGACAGCCAGGTTGTTGCTTTTGCCTCTGTTTTTGACGTCACGTGATTTGTTTTCGCTCCTTTTCTCCCAGGTGTTGTTACTTCTGATCCCTCAGCTTAATCATTTTACCCTCCCTGCTCCAAAAAATACAAACAACAAAAAACTCTTTCTCACTCCAACAACAACAACAACAACATAATAACAATATTAACAATACTAATATTCCGAACTCGATCTACCATGCAATTACTCCTTTATCCCATCTCGTTTTCAAAATCCCCAAACTGAATCTTCACTAATTCAACCGTTTCTTCCCTTAAAAGCTCTTGATACTTAATCTTAATCTTAATAAAAAAATCTTAAAAAAAAAAAGATAAAAAAAACACTTTTTATCTGTTTTAGGGGCTGTACATCTGAAAGATCACCCAAAATAATAAATTAAATTATTTTGAGGCAAAGTCAAGGGTGTGGTACAACTGAATGCTCCTTAAACGGCGTCATTCACACCATGCTTGTGGTACGATTGGGTGTGACTTGGGAACCCCCAGTTTACACTTGGACAATGCGCAATGTCATGGCGGGCATCAGGCAGATGAGAAGAAGCCCTTCGGCGGAGATTGTTTTTGTTTGGCTCACAATGCCCATCCTTCTTGCAGTTTTGCTGCACATGCTTTTCATTTGAGATCTTGCTTGGTCACGTGTGCCATGCCAGCGCGCGTGATGTCACAAACGTTATCCTTCTGACATTGATTGTTTGCTAAATTGTTTGCTTAGCAATTTAGTCTTGGATAAACTTGTCACTGTTTATCTCCAAGATGAATGATTTTACTAGTTCGACTAATCCCAGGAGGGGAGATTGCAGAATCTGGATGATGCATGATATAAAATACAATGTGTGAGAGTACACAAGAAATGGGCCAAATGAACACAGTGGGGCACGTGACAGTCTGTACATGAGTCGTGGCAGATACATTTGCTCAATACGATGGACGACCATAATGGATAAGACCTCACCTATTGCTGTCCTCACCTCTCGCCTGATAATTATAATTGTCTTCTAAGGTTCAATAACACCTATTATTTATGCACCAACATGGGTAATATATGTGACCTTTGGGCATTTTTCCTCGGCCCACACCTTCAATTATGAAAACCTCACACCTTTAATTATGTCACGTGAAATGACAAACAATGGCAGATGGCATTCTTATTCAATAGTTTAAAGCTGATGCCAAATTGCTTCATTTAAAAATTGTGAGGTTGAACTTTCCTTCAAAATTTCTGCATCTACGTTGGTTTGACTGAACCTGTGAATTCTCCAACCCGTATTTCGATGACTCGTACATCCTCCCTCCTGGACTTAGTAATGACTAACTTTCCACCCAATCTTTCTTGTTCCTCTTCTGCCTCCATTGGCTTTTCAAGATCACTTCCTTGCCAAGGCCCACATCTCTCTTTGTAAGGGAACAGCCTCAATGTTGCAGGATATGGCTGTTCACACAGGCCTTCTGGCAGGGACTTTGATCTGCCTGCTTAAAAAAGGATTGCACTGCCATCTCAACAGCAACTGATAATGATTCTGCCTGGGAATACAAGCCGACTTTCTCTCATGTACCGGTTTTCCCCATCCCATCCCATCCCATTTGCCACTTTCCTCTCGTTCCTCTTGACCCATCTTGTGTGGAGGCAGTTGCAGTCAAGCAGTTTGCTTTCTCAGCATGGAAACTTTCCTGACTGTGGGTAACTTGCGCTCATTCTGTAAGGCTAGCAACAAGTGTGTGTCCATCCTGAGGCAAGGCAGAAAACATCGTCTTACAAATCTCAAAGATGAACTCTCGAGCCAGTCACCTTCCTCCAAGTCATGGTGGAACACCTCGTCAAGTCTGCCTCTAGTGTATGCTCCCTCTCCATCCCGTCCCTCACCTCAAACGGCAGTACCACAGGCCCTGCTTGAGATAAGAGTTTTTGCCTCCAAATCTTGTGTATTCAACACACCTCTTTCTGTCTGCATCTTATACCTCCTCGTACCCACTGTTAACTGGACTTTGTGTCCTTCTCCGCCAATGGTAGATAAAGTTCTTTCCGACCTTGACTGACCGTGCTTTGGCAACAGGCACAGATAGCACCAGTTCCCATACCTGTTTGTCCTTAGCTGTTTGTTCATTTTGTGCATTCCATCATTTTTCTCCAATAGCTGGATTTGTTTATTTTTATGCTGTTGCACCTGCATAACAGAGACAGATGGGTAAGGGGGTACACTTGTAGGAGATTAAAGTAAACTCTTTGTTTTTGATATTTCTATTCCACCAGTCAGCCCTGCTCTGTCGGATTGGCAACCCATCCAGAATTGTGCCACCGAGAAACTCCCTTGGCAGCTCAATGTGCATCCGAAGATATGAAAGGACCTCTTCTTCTTTTCCTTTTTCTTTTTTCTTTTTCTTCTGTTGAAGTAGGTTATGTTATTCTGTCTGTTTGTCAATTACCCACATGTCACAATTCCAAACCAATGGTCATGAAACTTTTCCAAGTTGTCGAGATAGTCTCAACTGAGAAGCTTATTGATTTTAAGGTCAAAGGTCATCTTGAGGTCCAATTTCTAAAATCGTCCTTTTTCATCTGATTGACTTAAAATCTGAACAAGATTTGCATATTGCGTCACTGAATTGGGAAACCAAATATGTTTGAGATCAAAAGGTCAAACGTCAACTCAAGGTCGATGTTCTAAAAATCATCAATTTTCAACTAAAAAATCGTCAATTTACATCTTATTAACTTGAAAGTTGAAGAGGATTTGCATAGTCCATCACTGAATTGGGAAAGCAAATCTTTTTGAGGTAAAAAGGTCAAACGTCAACTCAAGGTCAATGGTCTAAAATCATCAATTTCAATCTGAAAACTCATCAATTTTCATCCGAATGACCTGTGCTTTGATGAACATTATCAATTTTAATCTTAATGAAATGGACAATTTAATGTATCCATGGTAACCTTTGGAGAGGGGGGGGGGTGGATTTTGCAATTATCATTCTCTGCACGACATATTTACCTCTGCCACGGAAGGTGAAGGAGGTTATGTTTTCACCCCTTTCTGTCTGTTTGTCTGTTTTTCTGTTTGTCCGTTTGTCTGTGTACAGGACATCTCAAAAAGTTGGGGATAGATCCGGCTGAAATTTTGTGGACAGGTTGGTTAGGTGTGTGACAAGGACGAACTGATTAGATTTTGGTGAAGATCCGGATCTGGATCCGTCGACTAGAATTTTAAAAGTGATTCTTCACCATTGAGAGATTGGGCTAAAAAATGATATATAGCACGATATCTCAAAAAGTTGAAGACGGATTTGGATGAAACTTGGTGGACACGTTGGGTGTTTGACAAGGACGAATTGATTCGATTTTGGTGAAGATCAGAATCCTGATCTGGAAACGAGAATTATTTAATTTCTAAAGTGATTCTTCACCGTTGAGAGATAGGGCCAAAAACGATATAGTGCAGTATAGCATGATATTTCAAAAATGTATTGGGCCCAATATGTTCTCGTGTATCAGGTATTACGTAGCGGAGGTATGTGCTCTACCGAGTGCCCTTCTAATTTTCTTGTTACTTGCAAAATCGAAAATTTTTCAAGTACATGTAATGCTCAGTCAATTTTCGCTATATATGTGAGATATCCTTTATTGTCGGGTTTTCCGTCTGTGTGTGTGTGTGTGTGTGTGTGTGTGTGTGTGTGTGTGTGTGTGTGTGTGTGTGTGTGTGTGTGTGTATGTGTGTCTGCAACGCGAGGCTCCACAGCACGAACCAGCGAACCGATTTTGATGAAACTTTGCCAACATGTGCAATATGTGCTGGGAATGTGCGCATTTAAATTTCGTTGCCGAGCAACCACCCGTTGCTGTGCAGCAGCCGAAAAACCGCGTACAGTATTTTCAATACTTGTCCTTCAGTTTTGAATGTGGAGAATCGAGACTTCGGAATTAATATAAACACTTCGAGATATTTAGAAAATTTTTCTCGAGCCGATTTTTGATTGAGGTTTTATTTTTCAAATGGTAGTCCTTCAAAAATCGGGTGTCTATTGACCATCATTTTTTATGAGGGGCTTAGGAAAGTCGGCGGAGCTTTGGAAAAGTGGGAGTGGTGTAGGAAAGTGGGAGTGGCGTAGGAAAATGGGCGTAGCTTATGGAAAGTGGGCGTGGCTTATGAAAAATATTGTGTGGCTCAGGAGGTGTGGTCAAACAACAGCATTGAGAGAAGTTTATGGGGTGTGTGTGTGTGTGTGTGTGTGTGTGTGTGCGTGCGTGCGTGCAACGTGAGGCTCCACAGCACAAACCAGCAAACCGATTATTTTTCAAATGGTAGTCCTTCAAAAATAGGGTGTCTATTTACCGTCATTTTTTTTATGAGGAGTGCCAGTTGGCAAAATACGCAATAGGAAAAATCTTCCCAGGCAGAGGAACAATTGTATGTGAACCAATACGTCTTGGCAATGAATCTTCGTCGGTGGATCGGTCAGAATGAAAAGCATCGTATCCAGCACTTCGATCCTAGCGAATCCCTCGTCGCCTACCGGCTTGTCTGTTTGTCACCTACAAGTCACAATTTTAAACCGATCTTCACGAAACTTCACCACATGATAGAGTTTGTCATCTGGAAGAAGCCTGTTGTTTTTGAAGTCAAAAGGTCAACATAGGCCCAAGGTCAACAACTAAGGTGGTATTTCTAAAATCCTCAATTTTCATCTCATTGACTTGAATTTGAAGAGGATTTGTATATCAGGTCACTGAATTCAACCACCAATTATTTTTGAGGTCAAATTTGTTTCAATGGATTTTGCAAGTGTC
>NC_140962.1:80726134-80746134 GCF_056783735.1 Eptatretus burgeri | reverse complement strand
TTGACGTTATTTATATATGTCAACATCATGCTTGTTGTGTACATAATTAAATATTGAGAAATAAAAGTCAAATTTTCCATTTGTTGGACTACTGGGAGAATCTCCTTCCGAATCCCTCTTGAATGTGCCTCACAACCAGTGGCGAATTAACACTGGGCACACCTGCACCCAGGGGCACTGAGCTCATTGTGGGCTCCAGGGGAAAAATATTTATGCTGTATCAACATGTTTCACCTTCTGAGGGTGTCTAACATGCTGCCCTGGAGGCTGTTTGTACTTCACGTTGATCCTAAACCCAGTCCTGTGTCTGCTCTGTAGTCTCAATTAACCTGAAGGCTGCTTTTCTTGCACGTTGATCCTCAACCCGAGCCGATGTCTGCTCTGTAGTCTCAGCTGACCTGGAGGTTGCTTGTCTTACACGTTGATCCTCAAGCCGAGCCTCTTGAATCTCTGGTGGACATCTTACCGTGCCATTCTTCATGATGCGGAATATTAAAGTTAAAACATAGGGGCAATACCCCTGGGCCCTCACCTGGTGGGGGCTGCATAAGATAACCAGGGAACCACTGGTAGGCCTGGATGATTCACAAAATATATAATGGAGAAGAAAGTAAATACCTATGGATTTTTTTTTTTGCCATGAACAAACCTTGGTACATCACAGCTGATAAAGGTTGTGGTCAAGTTTCATTGAAATTGTGTGTGTAGTTTCAGAGAAGAAAGCAAATATATTAGTTTTTTTTGAGGGGGGGCAACCCCCACGTAGAATCCATTAGACCCCAACTTTGTTAATGTCATGAACAAACTTTAATACATCAGAGGTGATGAAGGTTGTGGTCAAGTTTCATCAAAATTGCGTGTGTTGTTTATTAGTTTCGGAGAAGAAAGGAAATACCTCTTTTGGGGGGCAACCCACACCACGCCCCCCCACCCCCACATAGACCCCTGAATCCCAGATTTTTTTAATGCCATGAACAATCTTTGGTACATCATGGGTGATGAAGGTTGTAGTCAAGTTTCATCATACGTGTGTGTGTGTGTGTGTGTGTGTGTGTGTGTGTGTGTGTGTGTGTGTGTGTGTGTGTGTGTGTGTGTGTGTGTGTGTGTGTGTGTGTGTGTGTAGTTTCTGAGAAGAAAGCCAATACATATTTTGGGGGCAACTCCCCTATAGACACCCTTTGACCCCAATTTTTTTTTTAATGGTGTGAACAATCTTTGGTACCTCACGGGTGTTGAAGGTTGTGGTCAAGTTTCATCAAAATTGTGTGTTGTTTCTTAGTTTCTGAGAAGAAAGCAAATACCTCCTTTGGGGGGCAACCCACACCATGCTCCGGTTGCTCCCCTCACTCCCTGCAAAGACCCCCTTGGTCCCAGATTTTTTTTTTAATGCCATGAACAATCTTTGGTACATCATGGGTGATGAAGGTTGTCGTCAAGTTTCGTCGAAATTGTTTGTGTAGTTTCAGAGAAAAAAGAAAATACATACTTTGAGGTCAATCCCTCCCTACACCCCCTCAGACCTTGATTCTTGTTTTTTAATGTCGTGAACAAACTTTGGTACGTCACGGGTGATGAAGGTTGTGGTCATGTTTCATCAGAATTTCATGTGTAGTTTCTGCGAAAAAAGCAAATACCTATCATGGCGGGCAACCCCCGTAAACCCCCTTAGGGCCAGATTTTTTTAATGCCATGAACAAACTTTGGTACATATACAGTGTTGAATGGTGTGGTCAAATGGGTACAGCGTGCCAAGATAACAGCTACAGTTGGTGCAATTCTAGTTCAGCAGTTTCAGACAGAGTGTCAATACTGAAGAGATGCTCTTAAGAGTATTGTAACTGTTATTAAGTTCTTAAGTGAGTGTGGCCTCGCTTTCCGTGGCCACGATGAGCTACTGGGTTCATCACAACATGGCAACTATTTGGGCATTTTGGAGCCGATTGCTCAATTTGATCCCTTTTTTGCAGATCACAACACTAAATTTGGACAGGAAGGTAAAGGCCGTACTTCGTGTATATCATCGACCACTTGTGAAAAATTGATTGATTTGATGGGGGCAGAAAATGAAAAAAAACAATAGTTTTATAACTTCAACAAGCCAAATATTTTTCAGTTATTTTGATTCAACCCCACATTTATTACATGTTTTTATAGCTGACTTTTATTGGGTCGCCGAAATAGGTGACCCTTTTTGTCAGTAATTCTGTTTCTGTCTGTCTGTTTGTTTGGATGTTTGTTCGTTTGTCATCAGCATAATTGGTAGTAAACGTGGGCGGATTTTGACCAAACTCGGGTGGTTGGTACATCTTATTAACCTCGTGCTTTGTAAATTGTGATGGTTGCTAGGGACGCTTTGGTTCCCTAGCAACAACCGAAAAACCTTCAAAATCGGTACCGTTCACACGAAATCAATTCCGAAAGCCATTATCCTACGTATGGTTATGAAATTTGGCACGAATGATCTAAAGGTGATGCTCTATCAAATATATTCCGGTTTTTGTGATATATGGAATACTTTACCCGCAGCCCCCCTACAATTAGGATATGCGTGAAAATTGGCGAAAATTGAAGGCCCCCTCGCGACCAGATGAGGGCATCGATACGAATGAAACTTTGCAGGTTCATGGTACTCAATGAGTACTACAACTTTGCCTCAGGACATATTGACCGATTTCGCTTTGGTCAGGGGTCAAAGGTCAATTAGTGCAAAAATTGATAATATGCGAGAGCTGGAGGTGCCTTCAGGCCAAATACTACTCCTCCTCGAGTTATCGTCGGATGGTCATGAAAATTCACACTAATCGTCTGGAATACATTGTGCACAAACTATCGAGCCGGATTTTCGATTTAGATCTTTGTTCACCCACAGCACCCCCTCGAACTTTGGGGATTTCCGATTTCAAACCGCATTTTCGGTACTTTACATTCAAATGGATACCGAGTAGTTATCAGTAGATGGAACTGGATGAGATTTGATATGCATAATCTTAAGGTGATTCCCTATCCGCTATATGACATCCATTTTGCTCTATATCTTATAGTTTCCATGCTCGGCGACCCATCACCGCCTACCGGCTTGTATTCGGATTTGTCAATTCAGAAGTGAAAATTGTTCAGCGATTTATTGGACTTGAGCCATTAAAGAATCATACAGGTTCAAGCCTTGCTGACTGTGTACTTGCAATGATTAGCAACTTGAATTTGGACATATCTAATTTCCATGGACAATCATATGATAATGCCAGCAAAGGTCAAAACGATACAACGGTCTGCAGGCACATATAAGTCGACTAAACCCACTTATTCATGATGTTCCTTGCGCTGCCCATTCATTGAATTTAGTGGGAGTTAACAGTATTAACAACAGCTGTCCAAATGCAATTAATTTATTTTAGTTTCTACAATCACTATATGCTTTCAATGCAGCATCTACATATTGCTGGAAACACGTTTTTTGAAGCGATTAAAGCCACTCATTTTTGACACTCAAATCTCCATCAGACACACGATGGAGCAACCGTGCTGGTTCTGCAAGAGCTCTTTGTCAGGCAAAATCCGAAGGATTCCGGCAATTAACAAACAGACAGAGAAGGGTTAAAACATAACCTCCTTCCACCTACAGTGGCGGAGATAATAAACAAACTGTGATTCCATGTTGTATGTTTATGTTAAAAATGTACATAAAATAAAAGTATTCTCTGAATCCAAAAAGATCACTACTGGTGTCCCTGTACAGTGTAAAATAAAATCAGACGTGTCAATAATTACCTTTACAAGAGTGAAAAAAAATGCATTTTGGATCCATTTTAACTCACCTCCCAGGAACGTGTTGTTTAATGATATTGGGTTAGAAAGTAATCACTTTTTCATCATATTTATCGAATTTCACTCTCGGTTTCAACATAATTATTTGGACGATGGGTTTCGATCGTCAGATATGGAATCAGATTTTGAATATCAGTTTTTAATAAGCCGAAACGATACATTATGCATTCTTGCCAGGAGCCAATCAAATTGCACCTTGCCTCACAATGCCCATCAGTGTAAACCGCAAACAAACAGGCAGTCATCTCTGTCTTCTCGATATACAGATATATATATATATATATATATATATATATATATATATATATATATATATATATATATATATATATATATATAGACATAATAGATATATATAGACATAATAGATATATATGTAAAGCTAATTCTAACCATTGATTCACTGATGAACTCACTGACTCACTGACTGACTGATATCAATGATCGGTACCTTCCGGTTGACGTAGAAAGCTGAATGAAATTTTGTGTGCCGATGGACATCGAAGCCGATACACCGGGAAAAATACAGAACCGTTGGAAAGCATCCGTAAGTGAAGATAGAAATAAATGAAAAAAAAATGAGAAAAAATAAATGCAGATGAGTGACCTGAGATGATGGGGAAGCATGGTTTTATTATTGTTTACAATGTGTAAGCATACCTTGTTAGTTCTGTATGTATATATATATATATATATATATATATATATATATATATATATATATATATATATATACACACATATGTTTGACAAAACCGACCAGTTAATTTAGTGTCTGCTTTAGTAACTCAGTGTTACATTGAATGGAGTCTTTGTATTAATGCATTTTGATGCATTCGTGTTTCTTGGGGGATGTTTTGGGCCTAAATACTTTTTGTGCCCAGGGCCTCAAAAAAATCTTCATCTACCTCTGTTCACAAATAACTCCAAGTCCAAACTTCATATCAAAATCTTTATGTTGTTGCTTGTATACAGTCTCTGATATGACAACCAATCCTCCCGGTCGAAATCATTACCGCAACAAAATACAACGAAAAATTCACCATTTTTAACTCCTGTCTGAAGAAATGTGAACACAGCAATGTAAACAACAACGATGTAAACAACTCCTATCTTAACAAATGTAAACAACAACCACGTGTAGTTTCACTAATTGTTTGGTTGAAATTAAATCCAAGTTGACGAATCACAAATGTGATGACATCTCACACACACCCTGAAAAGAATGCGTGATCCTCCACGAGACAGCCCGAGGCAAATTCACCCTGACTTGTCCGTGGCCTCACGTCACAGTCACTGCCACCAATGTGAGTGTCAGCGCGGAGCTTTAGGGAGGGCCCTTGGAGATTATTGGCAGAGATAACTTGTTACTTGCAGTGTGTTTTTGAAGTAATCCATCAAGACCTATCAACATATGCCCTCTGGGAAACATGTCAAGACGCATGCGATGTGGCCCGTGTTCAACAACAACACACTCACACGCCATAGGTAAAGCAATCAGCATACAGCGACTCCAATAGTGTACTTATTATCAAGAGCACAGCAATGGACCCTGCATCTGGTCGTGCAGAAAATGATCTCGCACAGTTCGGTTTGACGTTTGATCAAAAAGAAAGTTGTTTCAAAAAATTTTTTTTTTGACATCCATCTTTCAAAAGCCTCAATTGAGGTTATTAACAACTGCAGATACTGCAGTAAGATAAGGCGGTGTCTCTCTGTAAGATTTGAGGTGGTGTCCTCCACTCAATGGTTTTTGGTGACCATCTGTGCGTTACACCAGAACGATTGTGGTCGCGTCTACCTTGAATGTACCTTAAATCTGAGGTCGTATTGAGCACCATGCTTCTTAATACCAATCTTATTAACCACAGATATCAAAAAACATATGCACATGCTGTGCTGTAAATAAAATTAGGAACTTAGTGGGTCCATGTTTTTGCATAAAGTGTTAATTTCACCATTCGAAATATTTAATGATTTGACATTCACTGCCGATTATGGTAATCCATTGCATGGGTTCACTGCACGAATGCTGTAAGCTGTTGGATCAAAGGTTCAACCTTCAATGCAGCTCGGTTGGCCTGAAGTTGTGGCTGCTGGTGTTTCGAGTCTTGGCATGCTCTATGATCTGTATTGACAACGTTGAATTTGTGAGTTATCTGGACGAGCGAAGAAGCCATTCTTGTTGATGGGTTACTTTCACCCAGAATTGGCGTATTTTTGTATAACTTGGAAAAGAGCAAGAATTGGGGTGCACAACATACATTACATAACTTACCCATACATATTTACATCGTGAACAATTGGGGTGCTCCCCCCACCCTGAACCCCCCGGGCTATTAAATTTCGTTTTTTAACCACCAAAAGCTTCTCCGAGTAGAAGCATCAGCTTCCAACTCACCCCATCCAGCAGTTCAGGAGTGCAATATACAAGTATACTAGTACGGCACTCGGTGGAACGTATACCTCCGCTAGGCTGAACACTATGTTTTGTATCCTACTGATAGGTCAGATCTGGATCCAAACCTGAATCAAATTTTAATTGGCTTGTTCTTGATGATCTCAGGGGGGGGGGTGGGGGAATCCATAGCTAGACTATGGTGAGTGTAGTATGGTCCGTGGGTTTCGAGTAGGTTAGATTGCCATGTAACTGGGATCTGTGAGAATAAGTCGTTTGTTCCACGTGATGCTGCGGAGGCAGAGTATGTAATTTATAGACAGGTTAGCCTTTAATTATGTATATGCAAAAACCTCTTGTTTGTGGATGGGGCAAGGTGAGGACTTCCCATCGCAGATGCACACATGTCACGTGTGCAACTCCACTGTTCCGATCTCTCTGGCCTGTTTGTGCCAGTCATGGTTGTGTCGTGGGTTGTGGAGCCCGGAAGAAGAGTTGTACATTTATTTTTATTTGGGCCGTTTCCTTCGGTGGCACCTGAGAGGAAGACTCCGCCGAGGAGGAGGAAGAAAACTCCGTCAACCAGGAGATAACCAAGAGAGGCTCGTGTCGAGAGTTTGGCTCGTGGTCCACTGAGAAGCTTGAGGTAGAGATGATTGTGGTTCGCTCTGCAGAAGTTTTGGGGTAGACCCAAGCTGGAATCATCTTGCCTTTGGAGAGGGCATGGATCCGCCATGCCTTTTGGGAGGGGAAGAGAAACCTCAGCACTTGGAGGACGAAGAAAAAATGCTGACCAGGATTTCTCCCACATATAGAGATGCCACTCTCTTTCCCCCGCTGCTTCTGGGGGACTCGCTGCCAACCATCGGAGCAGAAAGGGCCTGTCTGCAAGAAGGTCTTCCCACCCATAGGGGGACAATTCCATGTCTGCTATTATTCACCACAGGGGGCGAAGTAATGCAATTATAAATGAACAGGCAAACAAACATATGTATATGTGGAATTATGTCATGGATATCATAATCATACGCGAAGACATAATCTGTGGCCGATGCTCACCAGTACATCCAGGAGGTATGATTGATGTATAAACTAAAAATGTGGGCATCATTGGTTAGCTACTTATCGGTATGCCGTCCGGATGAAAATTCAGGACGGCATGCAGTTGAAGTCATGGGGTCTCACTCCAATGGAGGGGTCCAATTGTATGACCATGCATTCTGGCCCTTTGGTGTTAGGATGTGTGTGCTTGATCATGTGCTTCAGCCCTTGGGCTGAGGGGCATGTGTGTGCTAACGGGACAGTCTTGTTGGATTGTGTGCTTTGGCCATGGGGTCAAGGTGCACACCCATATATCCATCCGTTGGTGCTGCCAAAGCAGTCTCCTGGGCTATTGGGCACAATCCTGGACAAGTCGCCATGCCAACACAGGATACTTGAATGGCTCAATCATCCCAACATCTGGTACTCATTTTGCTGACCTCAGAAGGATGACAGACTGAGTCAACCCCACCAGGTAGTACTTCAACGGCCAAGCAGGATTTGAACTCAGGACTCTGGGATCCCAAGCCTGCCGCCCTAACAATTAAACCAACACCAGGCATAATATAAGGTGCATAATCCAACGCTGTTCAAATGTTATGATTTTTTTTTAAACCTTTTTCTCAATATAAAAGGCACCTTCACAATGAGAGTAAATAAACCCAAAATCCAGATAAGCGGCTTTGTTTGATGTTTAACTGATTTTGACCATGCAATCTTTGTCTGTTTGACAGAGTCGCCGACTGAGGCCTCCGAATCGCAGGTGACGCTTTGGTGTTGGACATTGTCCATTGAAGATCAGGGGAGTGCTCGTCACGCTCAACATATTTCGATGTACCCGCCGATCACACCACATGCCTTCTGGCTGATTGATTTGCATTAGCGGGAACAATCGTCTGGGTGGCAGACGGACGGTTGTTCTTTGCAGTTTTACCGCGTGAGGCGTAATCTGCGGCCGATGCTCACAATTACACCCAGGTGGCCAGGATTATATCAATGATTGACCCCTCTGACACTCCTCCAGCCAAAGTAGTTGCATAAAGCAACCCAAGAAGACCTACACAAGGTAAGTGTTCCACTGTTTCAAACCCATCTCAGCGTTCCTCCACTACTATAAAGACATTCACACATAGTACACACATGAGAATCACAATGCTATGCACTCCCTTCAGCTACCGGACCGGTTTCATCACTTGTTGATGAATCATCATCAGTGATAGCATAGACAGCAATGCATACCAATGAGGCCCCCAAGCATGTACCACGTGCAAACGTCAAAAGCAGTCAATAAATAAAGACCCACCCACATCTCTCACCTGTGAATGGAGGGAATAGCCAACACCTCCCACACTCCTCCATCCGAAAAAGCTGCACAAAGCAACCCAAGAAGGCTGACACAAGTTTTATTTGTGATATATACAGTATGTATGTATACTGTGAACCATATTTTCTGTCTCCTATTTATGGCTGCCACTTCCCGTGCTGCGTTTGAAAAGCTGTGTAACACAGGCCAAGCTTAACATTCAACTTTAAAATGATGGAGGAACAGACATGAATCATGTTAATGCCAAATTTTATTTCACAAGAATGAGATTGCACACCGCTCCTTCCCAATTCCACATCCAGGCGATGCATGATGACATCGCCGGGTGCCAAAGGAAGGGAGTACTCTGTTTTTCTCCGTTTGTTTTCTCGTTTGGGCGATCTCCTTGAGATGATGGTCAACCTGCTGCAACCATGAGGCACGTGGTTGGCCCACTGGCCTCCTCCACTCATGAGACTCCCTCGCTGAGAGAATCTGGTGAGCAGGATCAGCGTCAGGAAAACGAGCCACATGTCCATACAGCCGCAACTGACGCTCACGGACTATGCAGGTAACAAATCTCATCCGAGTCTCTCTCAGCAACCGCTCGTTGGACACAAAATCCGACCAGCGATAGCCAAGGATTCTCCGAAGAGACCTGGTACCAAAGGAATTAAGTCTCCATCTCAAATCCTTGGTCAGAGTCCAAGTCTCGCACCCATAGAGCAAGACTGGAAGTACCAAGGACCTGAAGACTCGGACTTTCGTCCTCCCGCACAGGTACCGGCAGCGCCACACCCCATGATCCAGTGAATCCATGACTCCCCAGGCCCGACCCAGACGTCTATTGACCTCTGACTCGCAGCCAGCAGAGACATGAATATCACTGCCAAGGTAAGTGAATCTCTCCACGACCTCAACATCCTCACCACAAACAGACACAGACAGGACAGCAGCATCCAAGATGTCACCGAAAGCCTGGATCTTAGTTTTGACCCAAGAAACCCGTAATCCCAACGGCTCCGACTCCTCATTCAGCACCTCGAGGGCCCCCAAGAGGATGTCTAAAGTCTCCGCAAAGATGACTGCATCATCTGCAAAATCAAGGTCCGAGATCTTGACATTCCCAAATGATGCACCGCAACTTGATCTCTCCGACATCCTCCCTAAAATCCAGTCCATACAAGTGCTGAAAAGTGTGGGGGCAAGTACACATCCCTGACGAACTCCAGTAACAACTGGAAATAAGTCAGAGATGGTACCACCACACTTCACAGCACTCTCAGTACCAGAGTAGAGTTCAGACATCAGATCGATCAGTTTTGGTGGCACCCCACGAAGACCAAGAATCCTCCAGAGGACATCCCGATTCACTGAATCGAACGCTTTACAGAGATCAACGTAGGCTGCAAGCAGCCCCTGCCGAAACTCTCGTCTGCGTTCGGTGAGGACACGAAGAGCAAGGATACGGTCAATCGTTGACCTCTTTGGTGTAAAGCCTGACTGCTCTGGACGCTGGTGCTCAAGCAGATGGTGGCGAATCCTATCAAGAATTATCTGAGCAAAGACCTTGCCCGGCACTGAGAGCAGCGTCACCCCTCGGTAGTTGTTGCAGTCTTGGCAATCACCCTTCCCTTTCCATAGAGGGACAACAAGGCCCCTCTTCCAGTCAGTTGGGATGATGCCTGTGTTCCAGGCAGAGCACAAAACTGCATGCAACGACACGAGTGCAGCATTTCCACCAGCCTTGAGAAGTTCGGCATGGATGCCACAGATCCCTGGAGCTTTGCCCCGTTTCAACAGGTTCACCGCAGCCTGTGTTTCCACAAGCGAAGGTGGACCACAGTTGATTCGAAGGTCAGCAACAGGAATTGTAACACCCTTGACGTCCAACTCGACAGCTGGGGGATCAGCCTGGTACAACCGCTCAAAGTAACCGGCCCAGCGGGCCTTCACTTCAGACTCCTCTGTCAAGAGCCTACCACTCTCTGCTCGAACTGCAGTGCTCCGAAGGATGGGCTTGGATGAACACAATGCGCGAATTCCCCTGTAAGCGGGACGAGAATCACCTGTCCACAGGTGATGCTCTACCCCCTCACAGATTCCTCGCACATAGGCCTCCTTGTCCACCCTCAGTGCACGTACAGTTTTACGCCTCAGCTCCCTGAACAGCTCAGCTCTGCCAATCAGCCTGGCCCTGCGACTCTGGTCAATGGTATCCAGTGTCCCTTGAGAGACAAAATTCTTCTTTGCCCTGCGGTGAGCTCCAAGGCATCCACCGGCAACATCAATGACGGTGGTCTTGAGGGCGCTCCACAACTCTGCAGAACCCCCCAAAGCACCCAGACCCCCCAAGTGTCCACTCAGCCTGTTTGCAAACTCCTCAGCTGCTCTCTCATCCCTGAGCTTGGCAACATCCAGCCTAGGCTGGGATGGTACCATTCTCCATGATTTAAGGTGCAGCTTTGGAGTTGCTACGACAAGCCTGTGGTCAGTATTGAGGAACTGAGCACTCCGGTAGACCCTGCAGTTCTGGATCATCCTCCAACGACTGTCAATGAGGACATGGTCAATCTCCTTTACCACACCACCAGCGTTGGAATACCAAGTCCAGTAATGAGCTTGTGGGCACTGAAACCATGAACCGGCCACCCTAAGTCCATGACTTCTTGCAAAGTCAAGGAACTTAGTGCTATTCTGGTTCATAGTTCCTGACCCATGGGGACCAACACACACCTCATAACCGTCCCTATCAGTTCCAGTCGATGCATTGAAATCCCCCAAGACTAGAAGTGTATCTCGTCTGGGGCACTGATCAACCACTGACTCGAGTGTGGCGTAGAATGTGTCCTTCACGGTGAGATCACTCGCCTCAGTCGGAGCATAAACAGAGACCAGGGAAATGACACCTATGGAGTGACGAATCCTTAATCTCATAATACGCTCGTTGACTGGTGTTACCTCAATTATCATTGGGGTCAGCTTATTGGACACAGCTACAGCAACTCCTTGGGTATGGTAACCATCAGAGCGACCAGACCAATAGTAGGTGTAACCACCCACCATTATCTCTCCGCAATCCGGTGTCCGAACCTCAGAGAGAGCTGCAATCCCGATGTCCAAACGCTTGAGCTCAGATGATAACAGAGACAGGTGATCATCCTCTCTTCGGGATAGGACATTCCAGGCACCCACCCGAAGGGGCCGCCTCAGGTTAACCCGAGGAGACCGCCGTCTGGTGGACGACACCTCAGCACCACTCCGACACACTCTCCCGCAATCTGACCCAGGGATGTTACCCCGTGGTTTCCCTCCTATCAAAGATTGGGGGTCCCGAAGGCTTTGCCCCAATCCCGTCATCCGGTGAGTTGCCCTGCAAATGGAAGCTGCACAGGAGGTACTCCCACGGAGTGGGTTTTCAGATTTTTTTGCGTTTTTGTGTTTTGTAGAATGAAGTGTTTTACGGTGGCCGGAGTGCAAATCCTGCCACCAACCTCCTAATAAGAAGTAACCCAACTGCAGGAGGACGTCTGCAGACACAGTTGGGCACTAGATATGGATGGCCGTTGGCTCACAAGGAGCTCCTCCGCCCTTTGACAGGTTTTGTTTTTAATCCTGCTGGGTGTCCATATCCAAACACCCTCCTCACCAGAAAACCTGGTGGGGGAGACGGTTTAGTCGCCGACAACCCGACCATGGAACAGGTTAGTACAGGTTTACATGGTACCTGTAGCAGGTCACAGATCGAACCTGACCTGACTGTCGTGCAAACCGAGTGTGCAACACATGTAACTTTTTAAAGTCAATTAAATAATTTAAATTGAGAGATCAACTTCACCATTTCTCATCACTTGGGATGGGTACTTTTGCTTGTTGTACATACTTTTTAGTGGTACTCGGGTGAAAAAGGGTCCACCAGGTGGGGCTTGTGGCTTACATTAGCACATTATGTGCGGACAGACAGACAGACAGACAAACTAACAAATGGATGCAAATGCAAAACTCTCTCCTCTGACGAGGGGAATAAACAAACACAACAAGCAGACACTTCTTGAACAAGTATATACTTCAATTTTAATGAAATATTGATTTTAATGATAGTTATTTTTAAATCCATGTTTCGAGTTGCTGTAGCAGTCTTTGGAAGTTTAGCACTACTAAAACTTACACCACTACTAATCCTTATACACTTTAACAAGACGACGTCAAGTCACAGTTCATGAGATTTATTGATCAACATGGAAAACAGCGTCAATCGGCATCGTGCAGAAGCGTATCGGCGGCCTCTTATTCACCCCGATAATCCACCTTCTTACATGCCACGCTCACTTCCCAGGGGCTATGCTTGAAAGCTCCTCTTACATACACCACCCGATAGAACACGTCCAAGTACTGCAAAACTGGAGGTTCTTGGAAGTATTATGAAGGCAATTTGTGTTCTCCAGTGTTCAAGTATATAATTCAATTTAAAGAGGTTTAAAGGTGTATAAATGAATTAATTCCTGGTTTTACCGCCATTTTACCCAGTGTCTATTACATAACCATATCTAACAGGTTACATTAGTTATTCATGCCTGTTGTTTGTGTCCTTTTTATCATCCTTAAAAAAGATGACAGCTTATAGCTGGGTTGGGATTCAAACCTCGGCTAGATAGCGAAGAGGTGAGTGTGCATACGTCCAGACCATCTTGCCAGTCTTCCCGACACATATACCTGGAGGACTGCAGAAATGTTCCTCAATTTTTTTTCTCTTTGCTAGAAAGACCTCGCATATAAAAAAATATTTTAAACTTGCAAACTCCAAACCAGTGCTTTTTATGAAGTCAATCTTATATCCTGTATAAAACTCTTTCAATCTTCACTCCCCAAAGGAAACTTCAACTATCCTCCATATCCGAAGCCTTCACTGATATGATACATAAATCCTTCATCTTCCCTGTGACTTTCAGTATCTCCAAACGTTGCAATAAAGTATCTCCAAACGTTGCATGTAATATAACTTTCTGCTGAAGTAGTGCGACTTAGAGAACATTTCATATTCAAAGTGGAAAGAGATCATAAAACTGCAAAAAAAACCCCCCAAAAAACCAGAGAAATAAAAACTACTGGAAATGTGTTCTGGAGACAAAGGCTTCGGTGTGATGCTCTGACGAGGTGGTGGCCATCCTTTCTTTGGAAATAAAATCTCTCCAGTTGGTTATGGATCTGCGGTTGTATTTGTGCGATCTCGCACACTCTAAATCGCACACCCTGCTCCCCATAATACCCGTGCTCCAAGAAATGTGCATAAATGTGTAGTAGACAAAGAAATTAGTGCTCTGCTTGCACTGACTCCTTTATGGACAACTAGCACAAATGGTACAAAATCATGACGTTTTTTTAGTAGAGGTTAAACACTTAATCGACGATATCAGTTATCCAACTCCTTTCCATCACGGTGAGGTCTAAACAATGACGTCACGGCTACCTTCCAGGTAAGAGGTGTGAACCTCCACAGCAGTGCAATGGGAAATGTAATTTTAAAGAGAAATGAAAATATGAGAGTACAAACACATTTACCATGTCTGACACAAAGGAAGGTAATTTTCTCAAACCTTTTGGCAGGGTGCACGGCTAAAGTCGAGCATTTCCGAGGCCACAGTGAATAACAATCTGTGAGGCTTACAATAAAGAGCCATTCATGTATACTCTGTTGTTTTGCTCATACTGTAAGTACAACAAAGTTTGCTAAGAATTGTCACCCAGCCATCTGAGGAGTACAAGGACGTTATTGTATGCACGGTCACTGTCCTCGCACCATGAGCCATCAGTGACAGGTATATTTGTATCCCGCACCCGATGGGCAAATATTTCCTCCGTTGTGGCTCTGTCAGTAGCCTGCAGGTATCTGACAGATTGTAAATAATTTGTGGGTAGAGATGGCATTTTCCATGGTGTGTGTCAACATAACTGTCTCCTGAAGTTTTCATGAGCTTTCATATTCGTCAATACTGGATGCATTCCTCAGCTGATCGAGAGATTTATGCAATGCTGTGTCATAAATAAATAGCATGGGAATGAAGCAGAGTCTTTCATGCAAAGAACTGAAAAATAGAGACGTCGGTGATTGAGGATATCTCAGAACTCTGCAGGTAGTACATGGTTCGGGCTTGCGTTGATGGCTTGCGCCGATAACGCGGCTTCTTATATTGACAGTCTTGCATGGATCGGTAATGGCTTCCAGAAGGCCACTGAAACAGGTTGTCCCATTCTGGCTTTGTAATATTCCCGACAGCTTTGGCAACACCGTTTTGCCTAAATAGTTGTTTTATTCACCTGGAGACAGTTCGCCAGGATTCTCTGTGTACTCGTAGTTCTGTACTCTCCTATGTCTTCGGGAATTATTCATCTTCAGTGTCTCGCTGAGTTGGCAGGATGGCCTAGAAGTACGCACAGTCACCTCTAATCTGTCTAGCTTGGGTTTGAATCCCGACGCAGCAATTAACTGTCATCCCAATATTTCAGAGGCAGGGTGATTCTCAATGTGTGTGCCACCCCTTGGAAGGATGTTAACCTGGCTTCCCATCTGCCAACATGAGTTGGTGGATGTTAAAGATCCCACAATGTCCTTCCTGAAGAGTAGGCGATCTATTGCTGGCACCCTGAACAAATTCCAAATTCCTGCCCTAACTTTCAGAGGGAATTGCATCAGTGGCACAGCCACACCCTCAGTGTGGCTGCTATGCTACCCTGCAGCCTTGAGCTGCACACAAAAGAAGAATTGTCTCACCTTTGCATTAAAGGGTTTGTTTTGAGATCCACCGTTGTAGCGAGCAATGTTTGGAGAATCTCCGATAAAATGAGATTTCAATCATGCTGACTTGCTTGTCGAGTTCCACAACCGTGTACATGTTGATAAACAAGAGGCCTCAAGGATGGATGAACAGCAGTGTGCAGTTGTATATGCCCGGGGGAAGGGGTGGGGTGAGCAGGGAAGAGGAGAGTTCTTGTGTGGTTATAGTCTATAATCGCCCAAGCCCGGCAGTATGAAAATTTCAACATATAAGATCAGGGATGGATCCAGAAATTAGTCAAGAGTTGGGGTGAGTGTCAATTAGGCTGTGAGGGAACAATGGATAATTAATATTAGGTGACAATGCTATTACAGATACCTGGAATATCTCAACGGTTATCCCACTATTTGTGTTCGACGCAGAGAGCGATGCATCTTTGGTCCTTACGAACACAGACAGTCACACTTACACACATGCACGCACACTATCAGGTGGAGAATTATCCGAATGTTGAACAGCAACCCTCCTCAGGTGAAGTTCTTCACTCGGCTACACCGATTTGTGCTTTTCAACATAAACCTGGACTTAAATAGGCTGCCTCATTGAAGGTAGCTTCCTTTCTTTAGGATCCATTACTGCGTGTGGTACATATTGCCCTCTTGAAAACCATGATCTTTTAAAATCCAGTTTCACACGAATATAGTTTATTCACCATTGTTTGCAAATTTTCTTCTAACTCAACTTCTCTTTGTCCCCATACTTCCATAATTTTGGTTCCTCTACCATTCATTTAGTGAGATGGAAACTGGGTGGAGAGGTGAGATGGAGGAACAAGATCAGAATAGAGCTTGCAAATTTTTTTTTTTTTAAAACTGCAAGGCCACAACCAGTCTCTGCTGAACAGGAAGTAGATCCAAAGATTCTGCTCCCTGACGCAACATTCCAGTCACATGGAGGGACCTTCAATTCCATGTCCTCAAAAAGGGTATTAGATGGGAAGCAGCAGCTCTGGTCCATATTGGGCACCATATTCCATGAGACTCCAGATAAACGCTTTGTACACTGTTATGAACTGAGGATGGCAGAGGAAAGACTTGGCCCTGTAGACAATTTTTTTTGTATACATTGTCTCGGCTCTTCGAAGAGCAAGCACACTCTACATGTAAGAAAGGGAGCCTGAGACGAGAGGGGCCAGAGAGGGAAGCACAAAACAGTGGGGAACAGAGACATTAGAAGATCTGTGGAAGGGAGGGAGATGTAGCGGTGTGCACATGGTAAAAAAAAAACAAAAAAAACATATGGACACTACAGGGACTTTCAGGAAGGCGAGCAGGGAATTTGAAGGATGTGGGTTAATGGGGGGAAGAAAACATCATGGTTTTGGATGGGGGAAGATATGAGATGGTGGTGAACAGCTGTTTTGAAGACCTGGAGGGAGGAGTGGGATTGAAGAGAGTGTGGGAGTTTGTTCCAGAGGCGGGGAAAAAGAGAAATGAAAGAGTGAAGGTGAGCAGTGATTCGTGATTTTGGCAGTTTCACCAAATGGAGGTTGTTTGAGGACCTTGAGTGCTTGAGAAAGAAATATAGAGGGGACAGTGTGGGGGGGGGGGGGAGTAGGTGAGGCTGAATAGGAGACGGTAGAAGAAAGAATGTCCACTGATATGCCTGTGGTGAGAGAGTGAGATACCCAAAGACTCAGCTTCATCGCATGAGACACCAATGATCCTAAAAGCCTTGGTTTCCATTTCCATAGCGTGAAGCCGGGCTAGGTGGAAGGCAGGAGCACCAGCTCAGAGCGGAGAGCAGTTCTCCATCAGGCTGCAGATGATAGCTTTGTATGTGGTTCGGAGCTCAGGTGTGCCAAGGAAGGACTTTGCACAATGGAGGATGCCCAGTCGGGGACTGGCTTTGGAGGCCAGCTTGGAAATGTGGCTTTCCCAGGAAAAATCATCGCAGATGGTTTACAAGGAATTTAGGCACAGGAGGAGGCCATTCGGCCCACCATGCCTGCACTACACCAATACCAGATTTAATCAATCCATCAATACCCCTTCCCTTCATGTGCAGCCTTTTTTGACTGCTCCACTGGTACTCATTTCACTGACCTCAGAAGAATGACAGGCTGAGTCAACCTCCTGATGTTCATTCAACAGACAACAGGGCTTGAACTCAGGACCCCAGGATCCCAATCCACCACCCTAACCGCTAAGCCAACACCAGGTTAATGTTGAGAACCAAAAGCTTGAGTGACGCTGTCCTCCCCTTCCTGCTTACTAGCTCCATCACCACAATAAAAATGAGTGGGCTGAGAGTGCTGCTCTGCCTCAAACCGATGTTCACGCTGAACTCCTCAGACATCCCAGGACCAACCAATACTCTTCCCTTCGTTCCCTTGTACATCCCTTCCACCAAACCTGACTTCTGCTTCTGGCACTCCCATCCATCTCAGTGTCGCCATCACCATCTCTCTTGGGTCTAGTGTCATAGGTCTTCTCTAGGTCCACAAATTCCAATGCCATCCCACCTTGCACCTCCAACCTCTTCTCCACCAGCTGTCTCAGGGTGAACATCCCATGCCTCATCCCCTTACCGTTTCTAAACCCCTGCTGCTCTTCTCCGATCTCCATCTCCACACTCTTCCTTATACTCCCATCCAGAATCCTCTCCAGCACCTTCGTTACATGACTTAGGAGCGTAATGTCCCTGTACTTCCCCAGACAAAAGCCTTGAGACAAATTATTGAAAGTAACTACAGACCCCCTTTTTGTGGAATTTATGTAGTACATCAAGGGACGGAGCTGCTGTAAAATAAAGTGAGTAAGGTGTTCCCTGCTCTGCAAACCATGGGATGTATGCCGGCAGAGAAAGTGACAAGGACTTCCAAAGTATGAATAATTATTCCATATTTTGTTCTCTCTTCAACTGGGAGCCAGTTAAGTGTAATTGTCTGTTATTGCATGAAAAATGACTACTGCATTTATCTGCACTGCACTGGGTTTATCATTGGGTCATGAATACGGGACTCTTGAGATGACGAGTTCTGCCGCAGCATGCTTTGCCCGTATACACAGAAACCCCCCGTTATAGCGGCCATCGGGGCATGCTAAAATATTTTATACGTGCGGGATAAGGATTGTTAGCTAAAATGGCTTAAATGCTTCTAAAATATGTTGAAAATACTTGGAAAAGTAGCTCAGAGAACGGGTTGTTCCTCTGCACAATGAAAGCTTTCGAGAACTTTCTCAGCTTGCTGACAAGGCTGTGATGTTGCGGCTACCCGTACTGCAGACTCCGAACGATGTGGACCGGTGGAAGGCCCAAAGGACTGTAGACTAGCACGTGCTTCCAGAACCCTCAACGATCACTGCCAGTGAGTGAGTGAGTGGACCTTGAACCTCACAGGAGTGTCTCCTGTGAACACGGCAGGCTTGGTCATTTATTTGATGGACGTCTGCAATCGGAAAGACGATGCTGTGCATCATTACCAACATCATTGTGGTTACCAACTCTTCGACATTGTGGTTGTGGTTACCAACTCTTCGACAAAGGACATCTTCACGATGTGGAAAATACAAAACCATTGTCGCGGCTCTATTTACGTGAGGAGCAGATGTACCAGGCTGACTTCCTTGACAGGAAATTGTAGGATCTCGACATCTTTCATCCACTGATATTTCTCTTTTCTATATGTATATGTTTTGGCCCGTCTGTTTGTTTGTCTGTCATGTTATAACTTGAGAACGGATGAACGGATTTCAATAAATCTAACTACGGTGGATTCAGGGAACTCCCAGGAAGGTTTGTGATTAAAATTTTTGTTTGTGGGTACATGGGTACACGTGGCGACACTGCAAATGCCAACTCGTGACGCTGGTTATCCCTGCACTCGGAATCCTTTTTCTTCTTGCCCTGTTGATTGGCCATCACAGCAAAGATTGGTATTTTTGTCAGCGAAGCGACGGGTCTTGTATTCTAGTCTTCTATATTTCTGTGAGTTCGATTTGCATGCAGGGATACAATACGGTTTAACCACCTTAAAATTTAGTTTAAATGCTGAAAACTGGAACGGCACTTGTGAGAGAGAGAGCATACCTCCGCCAGGCCGAAGAGTTTACATTTGTATCGCACTGATAGACCGGATCTTCACCAAAATCGAATCACTTCGTCCTTGTCACAGACCCAACCTGTCCACCAAGTTTCGTCTGAATCCATCTCCAGCTTTTTTACATATCCTACTCACAGACAAAAACACAATACAACCTCAGTCTCTACCTTTGGCAGTGGAGGTAATTATGTTAAAAGACTGTATGACTTTCAGATTTTGCTCCAGCAACAGCAGGTTAAAAGTGTCCTGATTAGAGAAAGTGAATCATTGAACACACACACACACACACACACACACACACACACACACACACACACACACACACACACACACACACACACACACACACACACACACACACACACACACACGCAGTGGTGCAGAGCCAACTGACACATTTGGCTGTGCGATAATTCAAACACACGAGGTTTATATTCAAAGCTTCCAACGTTATTATTTACGGTAGATAACATCAGGAAGGTGGTCTCCACCAGTTGCAGTGCATTGTCTCAGAAAAATGGTCCCACAACCCCAAAAGTTCCCACCCCACCCCTT
>NC_140962.1:80693634-80721134 GCF_056783735.1 Eptatretus burgeri | reverse complement strand
TCCGACCCAAAACTGACTGAATTCGCCCCGCGCTCGGCGCTTTATGGTACGGCAGGAGAACCCATATGCAAATTTCCGGATCAGGATGAGCTCGGGGGCGGAGCCCCACTCGCCCATTGGACGGAGGAAAAGTGGGCGTGAACCTCCCCTGATCCTCAAATTTGCATATATCGATTCTACTCCGACGCGCCTGGAGGCGGGGCCAAATCTCCCCGCGCTTGCTGATGGGACGGAACAGAAGTGGGCGTGTATCATTCCTGATCCGACTTCCCCTCGGAAAGGCCGCTCTTTGTACCCGCGGCTCAGCGCGTGCCCTGTACGAGGCCAGGACAGCCTGACGCTCGGCGTTCACAAGTGGTGCGGGAATTTCCGCAGAAGGAGAGGAGAAGGTGGTGGAGGGTCTAAAGTGGCGGTCCCTGGCCACGGTGACGCTCGGAATGGTGGTGATGCGATGTTTGCGAGAGCGAGTTGTGAAGGTAAAGGTCGTGGCTGTTGGCGTTGTTGTTGTTGTGAAGCGGCGTTGAGGTTGATGGTTGTTGTGTGATGGAGGTTGAGACGTGGTTGGTTCAAAATAAAGATAGAACAGAAAAACGGCTATCTTAAAGGGTCGCAGCCCGAATGAATCACATTTATTCCCTCTAAACAACGGGTTTGGGGCTAACTACACATGTACTTGCAGAGATATCTCACCTACGGGACCTGAATGGTGGTTTGCGAATTTCCTCAAACACAACAATATATATATATATATATATATATATATATATATATATATATATATCTATTATATATGTATGTATATATGTATGTATATCTATTATATATGTATGTATGTTGTAACGTCAATCACCCTTCACCAAGGTATGAAGACAGATGATGTGTACTTGAGAGAAAGTTGTTTATTATCTACCAAGGTACGGGCACACGGAGCACGGCAAACACCAGGACCATCAATTAAGTAACTGAGGATGCTCGGAGGGTGCCACCACTGTCAGAGACTGTTTTATCACCCCCTAATGTACTCGGTTTTATCTTTTGGACAAATATTTATCTCGCAATTTGTCCTTTCAACCTAACCAGCTGCAAGGCAGTTGGCCCATTTCATTACAAGAATGGTGAAACAGAAGTAAAGATAAGAGGAAATAACGGTTCACTCTCTCGCCCTGCTCCCATCAGCGCTCCTCTGGTTTACTCAAGGTTAATCATAATATTATTTCCAGCATACACTGTTCTCATGTTCTTTTTTCCAAGCAGTCAGCCAAGAGTATAGTTTGATTAACACCAAGCCTGCAAAAACATGTAATGACTTAGTAAAGCAAAGCTAATAGAAAAAGGTGTGATTCCCAACATCTATATATGTATATATGAGGCCCCACGAGGAGTGAAGTAAGCGACATTTTTTAATGATATGATGATGATAGGGGAAGGATTAAAATAGTGCTATATGGCATTAACTCCAAAATGGCTGATGTGTCCCTTACATCACTCCTCCTCGTGGCGCATATATATATATATATATATATATATATATATATATATATATATATATATATATATATATATATATATATATATATATATATATATATATATATATATATATATATATATATATATTGTTGTGGATCTCGCCTGCCGGTGTGCGAACGACCGCGTTTAGCCAATGGCGGCCGTCTCGCCCACCGAACAGACAATCCATTCGCAGCTTTCCGGATCAACACCAGAAACCAGCCACAGGTGTGTTTTTAAGCACACCACAGCCGAGTCAATATTCCACCCGCGCACGACAGGGTCAATCGCTGAATTGTCGATATACCTAATTATTCGCGCGGTCGGACTACCGAGAGACTGTACCTCAACGGGGCCGCTGGGACACGAGCCGCTTAATGCAGCTCGCTCCCTTTAGGATAACCGAGTGGGGTGTTATCACAAGCCCCGTTGGACCCGATCACTTTACCAGCTGTTTAAAAACCAACTATATTCCGAGGGCGATATGGCAGTTCAATTAGGGAAAGAGGACGCAACGAACGGGTTACATTTAATTAAACAAGCCCATTTATTCCACACACAACACATATGCAGTCATGTATCAATTAATGCAAAACACGCATGCAGTTATTTAAAGCAAACGCGGGTAAGCGACAAACCACGAGCAAGACAAAGAGCTACCACCGTCTATTTATTATGTACACACTTAACAGTTCTACTTGAAGACATGGTGCCACAACATTCATTCAAAAGCAAAGAAAAACCCCAGCACAGACGAGGGGCAGATTGGACCCCTTGGGGTCTTTATTGACACGGAGCCGTGTAGACCGTAGAGGCTCCGCGAGACCGGGCTGGCTACCTTCACCTCGCTGGGGCGACCCCCGACGTCCCGTCTCCACGACCCATTAATAATGAAGACACGAACTTCATTAAAAACATCTTCATAAAACTATTTTTGGTTGCTTCATGCAGCTTTCTTTGGCTGGAAGAGCATGGGGCTTAACTTATGGAAATCCTAACCACCCGGGGTCATTGATTAGGTGAGAGCTGATTGGTTATTCCCTCCAATTATGGGTGAGAGATGTGATTGAGTCTTGTTATTTGTATGTTAACTGCTATTGACATTGCATGTGGTGCACGCTTGGGACCCTTGATAGTGTGGGTTTCTGTTTATGCTGACACTGATGACTCAACAAGTGATGAAACCAGTCCAGTGGCTGAGGGGAGCGTGTTGACATGGAATTGCTATATTGTGAATGTCTGCAGCTGTAGAGCAACCCAGGTAGGGTTTGAAATCGCAAAGGGCTTGCCTTGTGTCGCTTTTCTTGGAATGCTTTATGCAGCTTTCTTTGGTTAGACGAGCATGGAGGTCAATTTGTGGAATTATTAGATCACCTGAAGTAATTGATTAGGTGAGAGATGATTTGTGATTTCCTTCAACTCGCAAGTTTCCCATGCCCACACAGGGTTCAAAACGGGGTCGGGATAAAGGTGGTAAAAATGGCAAATGGTGTCGTCTGTCATTGAGCCCGCAAGCTGGGAGCAACAATTCACATTTATTGCCTCGTCTGATGCAATTTAAATGCTCCAATGGTGGTGAGGTGTTCCATTTGAAACTGTTTGATACATGTAGCTTTTTGATGCCTCGGGTCTGTAAAATATATATATATATATATATATATATATATATATATATATATATATATATATATATATATATATATATATATATATATATATATATATATATTGTTACGGCTGTGGAAATTCGCAAACCACCATTCAGAGTCCTCAGGTGAGATATCTTCATAGGTACATGTGTAGTTAGCCCAAACCCGTTGTATCGAGGGAATTTATGTGATTCATCCGGGCTGTGATCCTTTGAGTTCGGCGTTTTTCTGTTCTATCTTTATTTTGAACCAACCACGTCTCAACCGCCATCACACAACAACGACGCCACCGCCACCATCTACGCTCCCACATCATCGCATCACCGCCATTCCCAAACGGCACCATAACTATCGAACCACCACCGAAAACCCTCCACCACCTTGGCCTCTCTCCTTCACAACCAACAACTGCACCACCTGTGAACACTGAATGTCGGGCTGTCTCGGGCCCGTTCGGCGTTTGGTGCCGAGCGCACCGAGCCGCGAGCGCAAATAGCGGCCTTTCCGAGGGAAAATTCGGATCAAAAACTCTACACGCCCACTTTTCCTCCGTCCAATTAGCGAGCACGGGGCGGCTTGGCCCCGCCTCCAGGCGCGTGTGTGTGAAGTCGATATATGCAAATTCTAGGATCAGGGGAGATTCACGCCCCCGTTTCCTCCGACCAATGGGCGAGTGTGGCTCCACCCCCGAGGTCATTCTGATCTGAATATTTGCATATTAGCTGCTCCTGCCAGCCTATAAGAAGGCGAGCACAAGGTGAATGAAGGGAGTTGGGTTCTGGAGTCGGCTGAGGAGAGTGCGGAACTGAGAAGAGTTGCGGGAAGAGGCAACGGAGCTCGGGTCCGAGGCGAGAGAGGACGGCGGTCGGCGACGAGGTTACGGTGTGGGGAATCGCTCATCTCGTCGCGGGATCCAAGCCAGCCAGCCATTCTCCTCCCCCAGGGCATCAACAATTCCCCCTTTCCCCCGTGCTGAGATAGTGCAAAAGGGGGCCCCATTTCCACCCCACTCCAAACGTCGTGCCAACGAAACCCGCCAAGGAGCACGGAGTCGGGGCACAGCCGCGCGGCCACATTTGCGGCTCGCCCGCCAACGCGTCACGAGGACGCGGGTAGGACCCCCCCCCCCCCGGTCTCGCCGACCTGGCCGCTCCTCCAGGTCACGCACACATTTGGCCTACAGGCCTGTCTGCCCCCTTGTCTATGAGCGTGGCTTCTTTCCTTTGCTTTGGTGTAAATGTGTGTTGGCGCCGTCTGTAAAGTAAAGCTGTATAAGTGTTGCCGTGGGTGCGCGTAGTCGGTATTAACTCTGCGTCGTTGTTGTTTTTGTTTTGGTTGCTATCTGTGCATTTTGACTGTATGGCTGTATATATGTGCTTTCCGTGTGCCGGGAAATAAATGTGCATTGTGTGAACTGTTTTTCCGTTTCGCTTCGTCTTTTCTTTATTGACCCTCCTTCCTGCTTCACGTAAAGGGTTCGTAGTGGGTGCAAAACGCCTGGTAAATAATCTGAACCGTCGAGGTCGATGATAACACCGCTCGGTTATCCGATAGTATGGAACGGGCCGCCCAAGCGGCTCGTGTCCGGAGTCGACTTGCGGCGAGGTACGATCGCCCGGTTTACTATCCGCATGGGTAATTAGGTAGGTCGAGTTTGGCGAACAACCTTATCCTACACGGGTGGCCGATTGGCACGATTGTGGTGAGGTCGAAAGGCCCACCCGTGACTGGCTCCAGGCGATAGTTCCCGGAGGGTCACGACTGAATTGTCCGTCCGGTAGGCGATGTGCCGCGATCCGAGTTACGTGGCCGTCCGCACACCGGCGGGTGCGAATTCGCGACAATATATATATATATATATATATATATATATATATATATATATATATATGTATATATGTATATGTATATATGTATATGTATGTATATATATATATATATATATATATGTGTATATATATATATATATATATATATATATATATATATATATATATATGTATATATTGTTTTCAAAAGAAGTGACAAATTGCAGATTAAAATCCTCTTTATCTCTTTGCTGATGACTCCACCCTCTGCCGTACCATCTGTCATTCCTCAGACGAGCAAGCAGCAGCTTCTTCGCTCATTGCAGATCTTGGTAAAATCACAAACTGGTCCAACACGTGGAACATGTCTTTCAATCCTGACAAATCTCACACCCTCACTACGTCTTTCCTAAAAGGACCATTTGGACTTACCCCCCCCCCCCCAAACTACTTTCTCAACAATACACTGGAAGAAGTCCTTTCATTCAAGCTTCTGGGTCTCACTATCTGCCATGACCTTTCCTGAGAAAGCCACATTTCCAACCTGGTCTCCGCAGCCTGATGGAGTACTGCTCTCCCCTCTGGGCTAGTGCTCCTGCCTCCCATCTTTCTCGGCTTCACGCTGTGGAAACAAAGGCATTTCGGATCACTGGCATCTCCCGCGATGAGGCGCAGTCTTTGGGCCTCTCACTCCCTCATGGCAGGCAGGTCAGTGGTCTTTCTATCCTTTACTGTCTCCTCTCCGGTCTTGCCCCCCCCCCCTGCTCTGTCTGCGATATGTCCCCACCATATTTCCACAGGGTGCTCTTGTATGAGCCTTGACAATGTTGACAAAAAAGTCCTATTATTTATGTGTGTATGTTGGTATATATAGATATACATACACACATACTGTATATAGTGTTGCTGTTGTGGAAAAGTCCCCAGGGAGTTACATCCAACACAAAATATCCCTGGAGTTCAAATATTTCCACAATTATTGTTTCGTTAGGTTACCCCTCCCCTCATTTCAGGGGAAAGGGAGATGTGTTGTGATTGAGGTATTGAACATTCCCCATTGTTCAAGCCTCATTCTCAAACCCTCATTCTCCAACTCCATATTAAAACCTCATTCCCAAACCCTCATTCCCAAACCCTCATTCTCCAACTCCGTATTAAAACCTCATTCCCAAACCCTCATTCTCCAACTCCATATTAAAACCTCATTCTCCAACTCCGTATTAAAACCTCATTCTCAAACCTTTATTCTCCAACTCAGTATTCAAACACCCATTTTCAAAACCTTATTTTCTGACATCCAGTCTCGAAGCCCCGTTCTCATGCCTCATTCTCAAACACACATTCTTAAACGATGTCACCTCACCATTATTCTGACCGAATGATTGCCACTTTAGCATTGTAATGATCATAGTTATTCCCTGTTCCAGCATCTCAGTTAAATCGGATCAAAAGAGGAGCTTCCTGAAATACGGTAACTAATCCCAGCAACTGGATCGCAACCCGCCTCAACCAATCAGGTCGGTTGCCAAAAACGGATATGATTGGAGACAGACACCGTGCGGTGGACAATAAAAAAAACATAACCCAGGACGGAATGAATGGTTGTAAGGGAGTTCGAACGCCAGAGAGTTTGTGTGCAGATCTGGAGCAGTCCGAGTCCGGGGCAGAGCAATTCCGATCCTGAGGGAGTTTGCAACCTGATGGGAGGAAACCTGGCTGGGTTGACCAGGCTTTCAGAGAGTCAGGTGGAACAAGATGGCGCCAAGCTGTAAAAGTACTACTTGTGGAATGCGAGGCACTACCAAGCGGAATGCGAGGGTGCCAAGAAGGGTGCTCGCCAAGCCTACCAAGCAGGATGCGGGGGCGGTAAGCAGGGTATTCCCCAATGCACTGAGCGAAACAGCATTCCTCACGTCCTGGTGATACAAAAGGCACCATATGCGGTGCTCGCAAAAACTGCCAGGCAGAACAAGCACCGACCAAGCCGATAGAACTGACTTCTTACACATCTTTCGCACATGCACCATATAACCTTGCATCTTTCAGCACATACACTTCAGGGCTCGCCTGTTGTGGAGCATCAACTATCAACACGAGACCCCCAACAGTTATTTTTGGAGCTAAGCACCACACGATAGGCACAACAACACACCTCCCACCTGCATCAACACCTTGTTGGGACAAACGGGTGCCAAGCTTGCTCACGTACAGGTTATGAAGTAGTCGTCAACATACCCTGACTTCTTCTTTCTTTCTGTATGAGACGCCAATGTTGTGTGTGGTGATAAGGTTGAATGCAGGGGTAAGACTGTTCTTATGTGAAACTTCATTTCTGTAAATCCTTGCATTTTTGTGAAAATGGGCATTTTGCGAAAATCAAACCAAGACTTGTTATTTCCAAACCTGATTGGTGTCGATTTTCCTCCATTGGTTAGTCACAGTGTATTTTAAGTAGACAAGAGTTTGACCCCATTGATTCAGTGTGCTAGTTTAGTCAGCATCCCACCTACAGTTTCGCTCAGATGTACTTGATAAATAGATAAAGCTGGCAATCCGAAAGCATGGTCCCTATCTAGATTAACTTGGTCACTGGGAAGGTAATGCAAGAGTTTGGTGTGGGGACCCTACCAGATTTAGTCACCTCAGACGGCATCTGTGGTTGCTTGGCAACGCATCGGGTCAGGGAGTTATCCGTGGCTCATCCATTTCAGAGTCAAAGTTCGGAAAGCGGGTCAAGAGAGGCCACTCGTGACCCAATGACATATATATATATATATATATATATATATATATATATATATATCAACACACACGCAAACACACTCACTCATATATATATATATATATATATATATATATATATATATATATATATATATATATGAGTATATGTGTATATATATACATATATACACATATACATACATATAATTTTTTTTTTCACGAGCAGGTCTCGGATGGGTTCAGGAAGAAAGCAATTCAGGACCTTGGCTTATTCTGCAGTCAGCCTTAGCATGAGCAATGGAGCCGATATTCATAAGGGATGTGGTCATGTGGAGCTGGCTGTCGCAGCAATGTTAAGGATCTGAAAGAGAATGCCATTGTGTGCAGGTATCTTGGTCAAATTTCAAATTCCTGTTTTGATCTGTTGGGGCAGTGTATTAGCAGTCTAGCGAAGCTCCAGAATCGATGCAACCATCAGCCAAGTGCTGAATTTGCACGAATAAATATAAACACCTCTTTTGTCCATTCACCTGTTGACAAAACTTTTTAGTTGGTTGTGCACTGAGGATTTTTACAACTTTCTTGACCATTTATAGTATTCATAAGTGAATTAATTTACAGGGATGTTGTGCTTTCAACCTTTACTTGGGACAGTGAACTTGGACTATTATTCTTCTATGCCAATGCAACCATTTGGTAAACTAGGCAGTCACCTGGAGTGGTAAAATTTGGGGGCAGCAAAAGATGAACTTGTTTTGTGTGGTGTATTTTATGTGGCAAATAAATGGAAGGATGTCGACATGAAAGGTCATTGATCGCAAATGAAAGGTCTTAAATGGTCTAGTTGTAAATATGTAAAGGTCACAGGTCTAAAAAGTTGAAAGGTGAAATGATCTGAAGGTCTAAAGGTTCTTAAAAGGTCGAATGGGTCTGAAGGGTGTAAATTAAGGTCTAAAGGGTGGGAATTGTCCGAAGGGGTCTAAATGGTCCTTAGATGTATAAATTGGGTCTAAAGGTCAAAGGGGTCGACAGGGTGTGAAATGGTCTGAAAAGTGAGAAGGTCTAAGGGATAGAAAGGAGTCTTAGGGTCTTATAAAGGGTGTAGCAGGGTCTTAGGATTATGAAGGGTCTTCAGGTTCTTAAGGGCTTGAGGTTTTTTTGAGGGTCTTAGGGTTATAAAGTCTTAAAGCATATTCGGGTTTAAATGATATTGGGGGACTAAAGGGTCCTCGGGATCTTAGGTGTCTTTGTGGTCTAAATGGTCTTGGGGGTTTAAATTGTCTTTTTTGTATTGCATGTCGAGGCTCATGTAAGAGCTAAAACGAGTTTAGGGGTCTTAATGGGTCTAAAGGGTATTCAGGGTCTTCAGGGTCTGAAAGGCTATGAGGGCGTTTAGGGGTCCTTCGGAATCTTAGTGGTCTAAATGGTATTAGGGGTCTTGAAAGGTTCTTCAAATTTGAAACTGTCTTCGGGGTCTTAAATGGTTTAAGCTTATATAGGGTCTAAAGGGCCTTTAGGGGCTTCAAAGGGTCTTCAAGGGTCTTGGGGGTCTTAAGAGTTTTTGGGGTCTTATGGTCTTCATGGTTTTAGGGTTGCAAAGGGTCTCATGCCCTGTTCTTCATTGCACGGCCCATGAGCCACTGGCGGCCCCTGGTGGCCTAAAGTGCGTTCCCTGCCATGTGGCCGATAATACACAAATGTGAAAACACTCCATCATAATCTGCCATAAATGCTATCAAATTGACCCAATTATTTCAAATGAGTGTTCCAATGCAAAGCATAAAAGTAACTCCTACAACAGGATATGGTTGCAGTATACAAACAATTATGCTTGCAGCCCAATTAACCACAACGAAGAAGAGTATGTGGAGGCGGGGCCTAATAGCAGCCATTATGGAGTCCTGCAGGCGGTGTAGTGGCTCTCACACTGATGTCTTATCGGCAAAAGTGACCCCCCCTCCAAAACAACAGTGAAGATCACTGGTCGAATGTAATTAATTCACACTAACATCTGTGTGGACAAACAAACAAACAAACAGACAGACAAAGAGACAATCAAATAAACCAATGTCACCCGCAGGGTGACCCGTATCTTGCCAAAAGTTGACCACGTATGACTTCTTTAAGGTCACACTGAGGTGAACAGAGCTGCTATCCACCAGGAGCGACTCCTTGAGGAATATCTGCCTACGAGAGATTCCGATGAGAATCGTTCTACAGAGTAACCATGAAAAATATGTGTTTGCCTCATAACGTCACCAAATGATGTCATAATGTCTCAAGCTTGACATATCTAGAAAGCACTCATCGAAGTGTTCAATTTGAGGTACTACATGATATGGTTCCTAAAACTTGAAAATTTGACCTTGGGGTCAAATATGTTTGACCTCAGGCGCTAACCATGAAGGTCAAGGCCAATCGCCACCAAAAACTAATCAGCTGAGCGCCAGACCATATACTACATTCCCATAAAGTTTGGAGACGATTCGATTAAAATTACTCAAAAAATAAGGGTTTCGTCGACTCCCCTGATTTACGACAAAGTGACCTTGACCTTTGTCCTTGACCTTCAAAATTTTATGCGCTGAAAGGGACCTCTATAGGCCTCTGATATGCGAAGTTACAAAAATTTCCAATGATAACTGTGCTCTGCAGAATTTTTTTATACGTGATTACAGACAAACAAACAAAAAAAAAAACAATAAAAAAAAACATATGAAGGTCAAGGCCAATCATCACCAAAAATTAATCAGCTGAGCGCCAGACCATGAACTATATTCCCATGAAGTTTGAAGACGATCCAATCAAAATTACTCAAAAAATAAGGGTTTCGTCGACTCCCCTGATTTGTGACAAAGTGACCTTGACCTTTGACCTTGACCTTCAAAATTTTGTGCACTGAAAGGGACCTCTATAGGCCTCTGATATGCGAAGTTACAAAAATTTCCAATGATAACTGTGCTCTGCAGAATTTTTTATACGTGATTACAGACAAAAAAAAAACAAAAAAACAAAAAAAACAAAACATTTTAGGTGACTAACATATCTTGCAAAAACTTCGTTTTGGCAAGATAAAAAAAAAACATACAAGCTGACTAACATATCTTGCAAAACTTCGTTTTGGCAAGATAATAAATAAAAAAATAACATACAAGCTGACTAACATATCTTGCAAAAACTTCGTTTTGGCAAGATAAAAATCGATTGGCCAATGTACTTGAAAAACCTTTGATTTTGCAAGTAACAAACAAACAAACAAACAGACAGACAGGGCTAAAACATAACCTCCTTCCACCTTCGGTGGTGCAGGTAATAAAATCGGACAATTTAAAGGATATGAAAATATAAAATATAACGTCTTCTCAGGGAAATGACATCACTTTTTCTTCAGGCACCAGTTCCATGGGAAGATGACTTTTAAACAGTGATTTGCTTTAATCATGTTTTATGCTTTAATCAATCATGAATGTATCTGCTTTAATTTTCTTAATGATTTGCTTTAATCATGAATGCATTGAATATGTGCATCATTGAATGCTTGCATCTTTCAATAAAGAGTACCTAGAACAAAGTTGTCATTGATTAATTAGCATTACGTAACAGCATTGGAAACACCCTCCCCTCCCCCCCCCCCCCGCCACCCTTAACACTCTGTAATGCTTGGACATACACCCCCTTCCCCACCCCTCATGCATTATGTAATTTTTGAATGCTCCTCCCCCAAAAATTCCAAATTTTATTTCGAATTTTTTTTTAAGTTTAGGTGCTTCACCATTCAATGCTTCCTCTGTTGTTACAGCACCAGAAAGATCTGATTACAAGATTGCTTAACTCCACCAGGGGTCAAATTCTCGTTACAATCATGTGGCAGGTGAGCATGCCAACATTGACCTTTACTGGCATCGTGATAAACATCACCAAACAAATAACACAACTTGACAAAGAATGTTGTAGTTCTGTTAAAAATAGGAAAGATAAAATGGTGACAGACAGGCGTGATTGTTTACAGCAAAAGGTGAATGTCAACTTGGGGTTATGAAATGTCAAAAATGTTTTCAATTCAGTTGAGTAGTTATTGTTTTACACAGTTAAATTCTTCGTCTTGTTACCCTCTCCTAAGGAGAGGGTATTACATGTGGGTCGGTTTGTCCGTTTGTTTGTCCGCACAGAACTTTAGTGTTTTTCTCCGCAACCACTTGTCGGATTGAGACGAAATTTTCAACGTTGGTGCGACTACTCAAGTAGAATGTTTCAATGATAATTATGACGTCATAGGTCATGCGGTGTGGCAGCCATGTTGGAAAAACGGAAAAACTTTGGACCTCTGTATCTAAAACCGCACCAAGGATAAAATTGAAACTTAGCACAAAGCAAGTACTCCTGGGGAATGACTGATTTTTTTTTTTTTAATTATGTCATAGGTGCCTTTGTTATGACGTTATAATCGCATATGTAGAACGCTACATCTGATCAGTGTGAAAAATTTTGAGGGTAATCCAGGGATAAAATGGTCCACAAACATTTTTTGATGACATCATCAGTCACGTAATTCGACAGCCATATTGTTTTTTTGTTTTTTTTAAACACTTTCAAAAATCTTTTTCTCTGAAATGGCTGAACTCATCATCACTGCCAGCAGTTATAAAGTGGTAGTTCTAATTATGTCTTATTAATTACATAACACACCAGTAAACAAACACCACACAAAACAAGTCCTGGTGATGGCCTGCAATCTCTGATTGCTCTTTTTCTTGTAAATGTTTGTGTAATTTTTTTTCAGTCTTGCATCATTGGTCGCCTTGAAATCCTTACCACATGTTCTTGCTTCATGAAGCTGTAGGGTATACTATAAATGTTTATAAACCTGTTCTGCCCCAATTGATACCTCTCCGTACTACTGCTACTACTATTACTCCTACTTTAATGGTCCACCTTATCTTGGGGTTGATGGTCCACCTTATCCAATTAATTCTACCTTATCTTGGGGTTGGCCACTTGAGTTTCCCCTCTCTCCCGAGCTCTTTGTACCCCACTTCTCTCGTTTCCTTCTCCACCAACACCTTCTTTCACCACAATTTTGGTCTTACCCTTTTCCTCCTGCCAACTGCATCCATATTAAAGGCCTGCCTGATCACTTGAGTCAGAGGCAAACATTTAAGCATATGCCACAACCAATGCAGATCTCCAACCTCCTCTGCACACACCATACCAATCACCAGTTCCTTTTGATCTCCATCCTTTCGATGCCATCAATCTCAAAGATATCCTGCGCCTTTTTACAAATACCAATTACTCCTGGTGACTTCCTGATATTATCATTCCTCTTCTGTTTCTCAAAGATATCCAGGCTAGGTATGGGAGCATGTACCAGAGCAGCGTGTCGCCACATCACTTTCCACCAGTACTCAAGGGGCCTCCATCTGGCCAACCCCCAAGCAGATGCTTGGCCCATCCCTATCTCCTTGAGATGCCGGTCAACTTGCTGCAACCACGAGGCATGTAGTTGGCCCGTTGGCCTCCTCCACTCATGAGGCTCCCTTTCTGATAGAATCTGGTCAGCAGCATTCGCGTCAGGAAAACGAGCCACATGTCCATACAGCTGCAGCAGACACATAGCTTATACAAGTAACAAATCTCATTTGTGTCTCTCAAAGCAAATGCTTGTTGGACACAAAGTCTGACCAGTGATAGCCAAGGATTCTCTGAAGAGACTTGGTTCTGAAGGAGTTAAGTCTCCAACTCAGATCCTTGGTCAGAGTCTAAGTCTCACATCCATAGAGTAAGACTGGAAGCACCAAGCACTGAAAGACTCAGACGTTCGTCCTCTTGTATAGTACTGACAGCGCCATACCCCATGATCCAGTGAATCTATGGCTCCCCAGGCCCGACTGAGACATCTATCAAAGTCTGGCTCACAACATGCGGAGACAAGAATATCACTGCGAAGGTAAGTGAATCTCTCTGTGACCTCAACATCCTTGCCACAAATAGGAACAGCCAAGAAAG
Source organism: Eptatretus burgeri (assembly GCF_056783735.1). Classification (NCBI taxonomy): domain Eukaryota; kingdom Metazoa; phylum Chordata; class Myxini; order Myxiniformes; family Myxinidae; genus Eptatretus; species Eptatretus burgeri. The sequence goes on along the minus strand of NC_140962.1, from coordinate 80,707,438 downwards.
CAGAATCTAAGATGTAATTGAAAGCCTGGATCTTAGTTTTGAGCAAGGAACCATGTAATAATGTTTTGGGCCTGGTATCGGCTGTGAGCATGACTGCTAGTTGGAGCAGCAGAGTCGACTCCACCGAACACCCGGAATTCAGATTGGTACCCTCAGATAACTCCGAAGGTACGGGTCCCTTACAGGACCGTGAATCGTCAATAATTCAGCCATGTGGGACAGGGTTTTTTGCCAATCTTCAAAATACCTGGAGACCCACGTGGCGAGCTACTGAGGAATTCACACCCTCGACGGAGCTCGAACGGGACGAGCCGTAACCGTGCTCGACCCATGCGTAACCCGAGTGGATGGTTACCGAGGTCCCGTCGGTCCAAATGCACAACTACTGCAGCAACGACCTTTTTAATTCTCCCAACACGCACCGTGCTAAACCAATGAAGGAAAGGAAAGAAATGAGCTGCAACATTCAACAAATGGATATTTATTTACAATTGGGGGGTGGGGGGGGGAGGAACACGGAAGAGCAGAGTTAGCAATGCAAACCGACTAAGCAATGCAATCATGTACAGCAAAAAGCACTTATCAATTCTTACTTATAGACGGGCCCACACACAGATGCACACCCAAGGGAAACAGACCCAAATGGTCTTTATTCGGCTCTCCAGCCGTGGAGGATAGTTCTGCTGGGAGTCAGGACGGCTGGCTACCTGGCCGTGAGCGTGCAGCTGGATGTCCACCCTTTCCCGGAGGTCCGGTCACCAAAAGACAGACCAGGGCAGCCAGACGCAGACCAGTGCCAGCGACGAGATGAGGCCAGACCAACGTCGAGCAGACTAGACCAGCGTCGCATGCGATCAGAGAACCAGACCAGGCTTCGAGATGCGATCAGAGAACCAGACCACGCGCTCGAGCTGACGGGGCGCAATTATTTGTTCTACTTTCTTTCGTCGTCCTTTTCGGGCGCGGTTCGCTCATGCGTGGCCTGCTCTCATTGGGCGGACCGTGTGTCGCGGCTCCGCCTTCTTGCAAAGGACCGCCCCGGCTCTGATCCGCTCGTCGCACATTGGCCGCAAAATGACTCATTCTCTCATTTGGCGCCAGGCCAGAACGAAACGCTTCGTGGGCGCGCGAACAGCGCGGACAATTCCTCGAGCAGTTGTTGTTGGCGTTGTCATCCTCCCAATAATCCAGTCCAAACAAACACTGAAAAGCATGAGGGCCAGTATACACACTCTGACAAACACCAGTAATACCTGGAAATAAGTCAGAGATGGAACCACCATACCTCACAGCACTCTCAGTACCAGAATATAGTTCAGAAATCGAATTGAACAGTTTTGGTGGCACCCCATGAAGACTGAGAATCCTCCAGTGGGCATCTCTATTCACTGAATTGAATGCTTTGAGCAGCCATTGTTGAAACTCTCACCTGTATTTTATGAGGACCCGAAGAGCAAGGATACGGTCAATCGTTGACCTCTGTGGTGTAAAGCCTGACTGTACTGGGCGCTGGTGCTCAAGCAGATGGTCAGGTCAGGTATGGGAGCATGTGCCAGAACAGCACGTCGCTGCGTCCACTTTCCGCCGGCACTCCAGGGGCCTCCGTCTGGCCATCCCCCAGGCAGATGCCAGGCCCATCCCCATCTCCTTGAGATGATGGTCAACCTGTTGCAACCATGAGGCACGTGGTCGACCCACTGGCCTCCTCCACTCATGAGACTCCCTCGCTGAGAGAATCTGGTGAGCAGGATCAGAGTCAGGAAAACGAGCCACATGTCCATACAGCCGCAACTGACACTCACGGACTATGCAGGTAACAAATCTCATCCGAGTCTCTCTCAGCAACCGCTCGTTGGACACAAAATCCGATCAGCGATAGCCAAGGATTCTCCGAAGAGACCTGGTACCAAAGGAATTAAGTCTCCGTCTCAGATCCTTGGTCAGAGTCCAAGTCTCGCACCCATAGAGCAAGACTGGAAGTACCAAGGACCTGAAGACTCGGACTTTCGTCCTCCCGCACAGGTACCGGCAGCGCCACACCCCATGATCCAGTGAATCAATGACTCCCCAGGCCCGACCCAGACGTCTATTGATCTCTGACTCGCAGCCAGCAGAGACATGAATATCACTGCCAAGGTAAGTGAATCTCTCCACGACCTCAACATCCTCACCACAAACAGACACAGACAGGACAGCAGCATCCAAGATGTCACCGAAAGCCTGGATCTTAGTTTTGACCCAAGAAACCCGTAATCCCAACGGCTCCGACTCCTCATTCAGCACCTCGAGGGCCCCCAAGAGGATGTCTAAAGTCTCCGCAAAGATGACTGCATCATCTGCAAAGTCAAGGTCCGAGATCTTGACATTCCCAAATGACGCACCGCAACTTGATCTCTGGGACATCCTCCCTAGAATCCAGTCCATACAAGTGCTGAAAAGTGTGGGGGCAAGTACACACCCCTGACGAACCCCAGTAATAACTGGAAATAAGTCGGAGATGGTATCACCCATCTCACAGCACTCTCAGTACCAGAGTAAAGTTCAGACATCAGATCGATCAGTTTTGGTGGCACCCCACGAAGACCAAGAATCCTCCAGAGGACATCCCGATTCACTGAATCGAACGCTTTACAGAGATCAACATAGGCTGCAAGCAGCCCCTGCCGAAACTCTCGTCTGCGTTCGGTGAGGACACGAAGTGCAAGGACACGGTCAATCGTTGACCTCTTTGGTGTAAAGCCTGACTGCTCTGGACGCTGGTGCTCAAGCAGATGGTGGCGAACCCTATCGAGAATTATCCGAGCAAAGACCTTGCCCGGCACTGAGAGCAGCGTCACCCTTCGGTAGTTGTTGCAGTCTTGGCGATCACCCTTCCCTTTCCAGAGAGGGACAACAAGGCCCCTCTTCCAGTCAGTTGGGATGATGCCTGTGTTCCAGGCAGAGCACAAAACTGCATGCAACGACAAGAGTGCAGCATTTCCACCAGCCTTGAGAAGTTCGGCATGGATGCCACAGATCCCTGGAGCTTTGCCCCGTTTCAACTGGTTCACTGCAGCCCGTGTTTCCACAAGCGAAGGTGGACCACAGTTGATTCGAGGGTCAGCAACAGGGATTGTAACACCCTTGACGTCCAACTCGACAGTTGGGGGATCAGCCTGGTACAACCGCTCAAAGTAACCGGCCCAGCGAGCCTTCACTTCAGACTCCTCTGTCAAGAGCCTACCACTCTCTGCTCGAACTGTAGTGCTCCGAGGGATGGGCTTGGATGAACGTAATGCGCGAATTCCCCTGGAAGCGGAACGAGAATCACCTGTCCACAGGTGATGCTCTACCCCCTCACAGATTCCTCGCACATAGGCCTCCTTGTCCATCCTCAGTGCACGTACAGTTTTACGCCTCAGCTCCCTGAACAGCTCAGCTCTGCCATTCAGCCTCGCCCTGCGACTCTGGTCAATGGTATCCAGTGTCCCTTGAGAGACAAAATTCTTCTTTGCCCTGCGGTGAGCTCCAAGGCATCCACCGGCAACATCAAGGACGGTGGTCTTGAAGGCGCTCCACAACTCTTCAGGACCCCCAATGCACCCAGACCCCCCAAGTGTCCACTCAGCCTGTTCGCAAACTCCTCAGCTACTCTCTCATCCCTGAGCTTGGCAACATCCAGCCTCGGCTGGGATGGTACCATTCTCCAGGATTTAAGGTGCAGCTTTAGAGTTGCTACAACAAGCCTGTGGTCAGTATTGAGGAACTGAGCACTCCGGTAGACCCTGCAGTTCTGGATCATCCTCCAACGACCGTCAATGAGGACATGGTCAATCTCCTTTGCCACACCACCAGCGTTGGAATACCAAGTCCAGCGATGAGCTTGTGGGCGCTGAAACCATGAACCAGCCACCCTCAGTCCATGACTTCTTGCAAAGTCAAGGAACTTAGTGCCATTCTGGTTCATAGTTCCTGACCCATGGGGACCAACACACACCTCATAACCGTCCCTATCAGTTCCAGTCGATGCATTGAAATCCCCCAAGACTAGAAGTGTATCTCGTCTGGGGCACTGATCAACCACAGACTCGAGTGTGGCGTAGAATGCATCCTTCACGGTGAGATCACTCGCCTCAGTCGGAGCATAAACAGAGACCAGGGAAATGACACCTAAGGAGTGACGAATCCTTAATCTCATAATACGCTCGTTGACCGGTGTTATTTCAATTATCATTGGGGTCAGCTTATTGGACACAGCTACAGCAACTCCTTGGGTATGGTAACCATCAGAGCGACCAGACCAATAGTAGGTGTAACCACCCACCATTATCTCACCGCAATCCGGTCTCCGAACCTCAGAGAGAGCTGCAATCCCGATGTCCAAACGCTTGAGCTCAGATGATAACAGAGACAGGTGATCATCCTCTCTTAGGGATAGGACATTCCAGGCACCCACCCGAAGGGACCGCCTCAGGTTAACCCAAGGAGACCGCCGTCTGGTGGACGACACCTCAGCACCACTCCGACACACTCTCCCGCAATCTGACCCAGGTATGTTACCCCGTGGTTTCCCTCCTATCATCATAGATTGGGGGTCCCGAAGGCTTTGCCCCAATCCCGTCATCCGGTGAGCTGCCCTGCGAAGGGAAGCTGCACAGGAGGTACTCCCACGGAGTGGGTTTTCAGATTTTTTTTGCGTTTTTGCGTTTTGCGGAATTTTACGCGGAATTTTACGCGGAACAAATTTTACGCGGAACAGCGGAAGGGTTTTACGGTGGCCGGAGTGCAAATCCTCCGGCAACATCACACTTCCTCATTCGGCGGGTCCACCTTATGCATCCCCTCCTGCCCCTCATTCATCCCCACACTCATTGTTTGTCCAACTCTGCCTCTATCTTGGCCTTCAAATCTACTTGGCCTCGTATCTATCTCTTCCACCTCCCCTAAAGCCTCACCTTGCCCCCGCAAAGCCTCCCCCCATCCCGCACCCTTCCAACGCCTCCTCCCCTTATCTCTAACTGTGTGGAACTCAAACATCTGAGGTCTCCGCTCTAACCTGACAGGTCTCTCAATCCAGGCTGCTACTGGTAGATCAGACATCATCCGTTAATATAATCCCTCTTCCAACAGGCCATCCCTGACTCCTTAGTGTCTCTCTATGGTTATTGTCTCCTCCGATTTGATAGGACTGAACCACACTCCAGTGTCAGAGTTGCACTTTACATCAAGAACTCAATTTCTCACTGCCCTGGGACTGATCTTACACCTCCTAACCCACAGGTGTACCTCTGTCTGCGACTTCCCCTCCACTCCCACCTCTTGTTTTTCTGTGTGTTGTACCCTCCTCCTAACAGTGACGACTCCATCTACATCTCTCTCAGACAACATGGACAAACTTTTAATCATTTAACCCAACTCTCTCTTCCTCATATGTGGCAATTTCAATTCATCAACTCGTGTGTCCTAAAATCCTGCTCTGCTATTCTTTCACATCCTCTCTCCCATTTTCACCCGATCATTTGCCAGAGGTCATCTTCCATTTGCTTGGAAAACAGCCAACATCACTGCATTATGTAAAAAAAAGGTGCAAAAACTGATCTCTTTAATGACAGACCCATCAGTTTGCTTCCAATCATCAGCAAGGTCATGCAATCCATCATCACATTTTCTCCAAAAGCCTCATCTCAGATCATCAATTTGGATTCAGGCCAGGTCACTCTACCTTGCACATGCTGCTTCTACTCATCAAACGATGGACGGAGGCCCTCAATGTCAGACATGAGATCATTGTTGTCTCTCTGGACATATTTGGAGCTTTTGATAGTCTGACATCCTGCCTTACTCTCCAAACTCTCTGTCCATGGCATCCAAGGCCATCGCCACACACGGCTCACAGACTTCCAATCCACTTTCGTAGCAAACGTGTTGCTCTCAAGGGAATCCTTTCATCCCCTTTCCCTGTCAAGGCTGGGGTGGCCCGAGGCATTATTCTGGGCCCAGTCCTATCCCTGATCTTCATCAATGACCTCTCTGACTCTCTGGAAAATCCTCTTTATCTATTTGCTGATGACTCCACCATCTGTTGTGACATCCCTCATCCCTCTGATTGGCAGGCTGCAGCCTTTTCCCTCTCTTCAGACCATGACAAAATCACAAGCTGGTCTCTTTCTCATGTGCACCATACACTTGGAATATATCTTTCAATCCTGACGAATCTTACACTTTCACTATCTCTCTGAAAGGACCATCTGGAAAACCCTCGTATCTACTTTCTTAAGAATTCTCTTGAGGACGTTCAGTCATTCAATCTCCTGAGGCTGTTGTCTCACTATAAGCCTTGATCTTTGTTGGGAAAACCACATTTTCAATGTCTCCAAAGCCAAATGCCATCTGCGTATCCTCCCTCGTACAAAGTCCTTACTCGGCACACCTGAACTCCTATTCACCTCCAAGGCCTTCATCCACAGCTTGATGGAGTAATGCTCTCCCCTCTGGACTGGCTCCCCAGCCTCACATCTTGCTCAGCTTGATGCTGTGGAAACCAAGGCCTTCAAGATTATTGGAATCTCTCACCATGAAGCTGAGTCTCTGGGTCTATTACTTCGCAATCGCAGACAGGCCGGTGGTTTCTCTGTGTTCTACCGCCTCCTTTGTTGTCTTGCACCCTCTGCTCTTTCCGTGATTTGTCACCCCCAGGTTTCTGCAGGGCACACACGGTCCCCCATCAACTCCCCCCTGATGAAACTACTGAAATCAAGGATCACCTCTCACCTCCACTCATTTTGTTCCTCTTTTTTTTCCCACCTGTGGAACAAACTTTCACATTCTCTTCAATCTCATTCGTCCCTCCTGGTCTTCAGACAGCTGTTCACCACTATCTCAGATCATCCCCAATCCAAAACCATGTTCTTTTCTCCCCTCATAAATCCCACACTCTCATCCCAATCCCTCTTCCTTACAACTTTCCAGTTCTCCCTCCTGAAGAGTTTCCTTCTGTAAACATCTGGTCCACCTTATGCATCCCCTCCTGCCCCTCATTCATCCCCACACTCATTGTTTGTCCAACTCTGCCTCTATCTTGGCCTTCAAATCTACTGTTGTTGTTTCCCTCCACTCTCTAAAGTGTTCCTTTTGTCCTGTTGTGTCCTTATCCCGTTCAGTGTACTCATGCAGTATTAGCCCTTCCACGAGCCTCGACTATGTACTCAAAACACCCACACCTGTTTTGTTGCACGTCTTGTGCACCTTAAATCTCCAAACTTTGATATCATCTGGGTTAAGATTTGTCTCACAACTGTCACTATTTTTCTCTGTTTCACCCACCACTCTCCAAACTTTACAACCTTCTTTGACTTTCTAAGTTTGTGCTATGAGGCTGTGACATCTTCTCACCCTCAAGCTGAAGTCCTCTATTTAGGAGACTTCATTGTACATCACAGGGAATGGTTGAAATCTTCCCACACTGATGGTAGTTGGGGAGAGGGTCCGGTCGGTATTTGCCGTTAAAACTAAACTTGGGACGTATGAGCTCTTGTGTTTTTCATTCTTAACGATTTGGAGCAGATTATCAACCAGCCGACCCAGATTGCAGATCGACACGACCACTCCACAAAATACTCTGGACCTGTTGTTCAATTGCGCTGACTGGACTGGCTTATGGAAATTCCTTTTTGACTTTCTGTGGGACTATTACTGCCTCTGTCTCTGTAGAGCGTATGGCCGAAGTTATTGTTGCAGGACTGGAGGCTTATATATCTCTTCTCTTTTAGGATTGTCTCTACTTCTAATTCCTGGTTCAATAATTCCTGCTCTGCGACCATTCGTTCAAGGGACGTGGCATATTGGACATGGAAAAGGTCTTCTTCCTCTAACTCACATTCAGCCTTCATCTCCGCTCGAAATCATTGCATATATGTAATTCATGAGGCGACGCATTCCCTTATCCAAATGAGCTTTGACAACCTCTCCTCTTCTTTTATTAATAGGTCTTTCTGGTGCTTAGCCAAAAGTATCTCCAACAACTTCTGTCGTACTACCTTTCCTTCATTATCTCCAGTAATACTATCGCTGTCTCTCTGACTGACAAAGTGACTTTTCAGTTCTCTCTTCTCCTCTAATTCCACATTGGACGACTCTAACATTCCATCACTCCCTGATGCACCCCTTACCAATCCCATGCCTCTCCATATAATCTATTTTCATACAGTCAAAAAAGTATCTCTCTCTCTCTCTCTCTCTCTCTCTCTCTCTCTCTCTCTCTCTCTCTCTCTCTCTCTCTCTCTCTCTCTCTCTCTCTCTCTCTCTCTCTCTCTCTCTCTCTCTCTCTCTCTCTCTCTCTCTCTCTCTCTCTCTCTCTCTCTCTCTCTCTCTCTCTCTCTCTCTCTCTCTCTCTCTCTCTCTCTCTCTCTCTCTCTCTCTCTCTCTCTCTCTCTCTCTCTCTCTCTCTCTCTCTCCCTCTCTCTCTCTCTCTCTCTCTCTCTCTCTCTCTCTTCCTCTCTCCCCTCTCTCCCCTCTCTCCCTCTCTCCCCTCTCTCCCCTCTCTTCCCCTCTCTCCCCTCTCTTCCCCTCTCTCCCCTCTCTTCCCCTCTCTCCCCTCTCTTCCCCTCTCTCCCTCTCTCCCCCCCTCTCTCTTCCTCTCTCTTCCTCTCTCTTCCTCTCTCTTCCTCTCTCTTCCTCTCTCTTCCTCTCTCTTCCTCTCTCTTCCTCTCTCTCCTCTCTCTCCTCTCTCTTCCTCTCTCTTCCTCTCTCTTCCTCTCTCTCTCCTCTCTCTCTCTACAAGCAAGGTGTATGGACAAGTTAGCATTGCTCCTCATATATTGAAGGAGTGTGTTTCTGAACTTTCACCTGTGCCACCTCATTCATTTTGCTCCTGTTTAAAAACCAAAACTTTTTCTCTTTCCTGGAAACTCGCAATAGTACAGCCCATTCTAAAGAAGAGTGATCATTTAAACCCTTTCCACGACCGTCCTATTGTTCTGACCTCGACTATTTCCAAAGTCTTTAAAAGTCTTCTCAATTCTCATTTGCTCAAGCATCTTCGATCTCACAGCCTTCTCTGTGACCATCAGTATGGCTTTCTCTAGGTGAGATCAATCTGTGATATCCTTTCCTACATTATGAAAGTCTGGTCTTCTTCTCTGATCGACTTTGGGGAATGCTTTGTTGCAGCCCTTGGTATCTTGAAAGCTTTTCACAGAGTGTGGCATCAGGGTCTGATCCCCAGGCACCTCTGTTTTGGCTTTCCTCCTTCACTCTGCCCTCTCATTATAATCCAGCTTTCTCTCTGGCCATTCGACTGGACTGCAAAAGTATTCACCCCCCTCCAAAGTCTTCACATTTAATGCCACCCGAGATTATTTCATGCCCAGCCGAGTTCCCCAACAGTTGTGCTGGTTCTTCTGAAATCAATATTATCATGTCTCAGAAATATTTAATGTGAATTATTGGACAACATATGCCTGCACCTCACGTACAAATCCGGCACGTCACGAAAATTATAAAAATTTCTGCACTTACTTTTTGTTTTAAGTGTATATGTGAGACTTCTTTGATCCAAGTCGTATATTACAATAAATCGGGTCCGTATACCTAACATTTGATACCACAACTACGATTATATGACATAAAGTGACAAAGTTATGGCAAGTTCAAAAATGGCACTCGTGAAGAGAAGAATGCAAAACAGTAAGCATTTGTGGGATTGAATACATCAAGAACTCATGTCCCAATTCTGTATTTTATGCTTCTCTGATGTAATATATGGTTATAAACATTAAAAATATCATGAAGAGTGAAACTAGCCTGATAGAATGTGTGAAATTAACAGATGAACAAGCTCCCACCAAGCAAGCTATACTGGGTAACGTATTCAACATAATGAACAGGCACAGAGTTCATTCACTGGTGAACATTGTCCATCTTGATCACCGTCAGTGCTGTCTCCACCAAACTGATATGGGATATCTGGCAGTTTTGCATTCGAGTCGTTTGAGTTCACATTGTCAGAATCTAGTGTTTCGTCGATGATATCAATGAGCTGTTGTGGCAGTTTGTCATGTCACGCCAGATCAGATCTGTGACTTGCTACGGGTAACTTGTAAACCCGTACTAACCTGTTCATGGTCAAGTGTCGGCGACTAAACTGCCCCCCCCCCCACCTCCACAAGGTTCACCTGGTATAGAGGGTGTATGGACATGGACACCCAGCAGGATTAAATACAAGACCTGCCAAATGGTAGAGGAGCTCCTTGTGAGCCTCCTGCAGGTGGATACCTTCCCGATGAGGTTGTTGGCTGGATTTGCACTTCGGCCACCACAAAACACCACTCTGCAAAACACACTGATGTGTGTGGCGGGGTGGTGCTGAGGCATCGTCCACCAGATGGCAGACTCCTCAGGTTCACCTGAGGCGGTTCCTTCGAGTGGGTGCCTGGAATGTCCTATCCATGATGGGGATTGGCCAGGAATCTGCCTGGGGGATGGCCAAACGGAGTCCCCTGGTGTACCGACGGAAAGTGGATGCAGCGACATGCTCTGGCACATGCTCCCCATGTATATATGTATGCATGTACGCAGAGTGAAGACCAGAATGGCATGAACTATGCAAACAAGGTCAGATGTTTCGCCGTCACTTGCAATTTCGGAAACCACCTCCCACATGCATTCCGGGACCACTTTGGACCAAGTGGCAGATACTTTAATAAATTGTGTACAACTCAGCTGATGAGTGGGACTAAGTTGGAGCAAGCCTAAAAAATAAAATTAAAACTTCAACGTAAAAACGAAACCAAGTCAGAAATGCTCAGCAGTGGCTCAGCTATGGATCGATTTGCAACCAGTGAACAGATAGTCTCGTTCAAATACTGACTTCGTACTTGGCATGCACCTATGCATTTTATATGAAGCTTGAAGATGTGAGGCGTCCTGGTAGAGACGAGTGGCATACCATGGAACTGCCGGTTGCATGGTCTGATTTAAAAGGCCACAATGTATACCTGGAAGATGATGCTTTGTGAGATAGACTTTTGGTTTTAACTTATTCCACTCCAGATCCCTTTTCTGCTGAAATTCACTCTCACTGCTCATGTTGGATATGATACATATCTCCCATATCAAACAGTGGAAGTGATGATCCTAAGCTTCATCTATAACATGTACGCTTACTGAAGTGAGGCAAATGTTTTTCAAGCACATCCGCACTGCAGCATCTGAGCACCAGGAGCTTCACACCTTGCAGACCGTTCTTCAGGACCCCACACATATGATGAAGAACTTGGCTTGAGCACCAATGTGGTGAAATCTAGGATCAAGGAATATGTTCATGGAATTATCAGACAAAGTTCCATTATCTAAAGCTTTCCAAGGTCTGTTCTGCAATTCTGCAAAGAAACAACGTTTGCAAGCATTCCTCAAAAATGAGTTTAACTTATGATGCTGCGATCAGTAGTCCAACAATGAATTCATTTATTCTGTTGCCTGTTGGTTCAAACTGTTGGAACTTATCTGCTGGCACCAGCATTCTTGACTATTAATGTGCACACATAGAAGCGGATACTATGATGTGTTTTATCTATTCGCAGATGCGTAGACCTGGAATACAAACAGCAGTCATTATAGATGCAGAAGATACTGATGTTGTTGTCTGAGCAGCATATGTTGTTCATATGATTGGTGGTATCCTGGTGATCAAGCGCAAAGAAGACATCATAGATTGCCGAACCTTCTGTCCTAAAGATATATCAGATATCATAACGGGCTGAAAGGATGGCCCAGAGGTACACACACTCGCCTCCAAGTTGTATAGCCTGGGTTTGAATCCTGACCCAGCTCTGAATAGTCAACCTGGTGTTTCACAGGGAGGTTGATTAATCAAAGTGTGTGCCATCCCTTGAATGGTTATTAAATTGGGCATTCCATCTGCTGACATTAGTCGGTGGACGTTAAAGATCCCACATTGTCCTTTGCGAAGAGTCGGCAAGCTATCGCTGGCACCACAGTAGCCTCTAAGTGTGGTGGCCAAATTCCAAATTCCTGCCCTAACCAGCAGAGGGCATTGGATTGTTGGCACAGCCGCACCATCAGCCAATGATGATACCCCATAGCCTTTTGCTGCATACAAACTAATGAACGATTCTCCTTCATGTTCAGAGTGGATCAGACACAACAACAGCCTGATAGACAGTCGATTCATCGCTTCATCTTCACCCAATCACAAAACCAATGATACAGCTTATGGTAGCTTTTTTGCATTGTGAAACTGCTTAAAACTTTGGAATCTCTGCATCGTCTGTTCGCTGTCGATTGGCATTCTCATCAGCAAGTAATACTTGCAGGTAATGCTGATTGTAGATTGTGTCATCCCTCAGCAGACAATTGCCGGTACCATTCTTCACATTATGTCTCATCAGTAGGGGCAAGTATGCTGTTTGAAACTGCCTGGCAGTTGGAGTGTTATTGAATGCCGCTCATGCTCTTGCCACAGAAAAGAACAGTGATACATGGTGTGGGCTTAATTTGTTTGAAATAAGGTATTTAATGCGAGCATTTGGGGCAGCTACAAGTTCCATGAAAATGTCGTGGATGTTTCAAATACCAGCAACAAAGCTGACAGACAAATCGACTTTTCCTAGGACCCAATTACACGGGATTACCAACTTCATCCTTCAGGCTGAGGATGAATTGCTCAACATATTGTGGAGTCTTGTGTTTGTTTTTTTGTTTGCGATCTTCATTGGGGCCTTGAGTTCCTTTCTAAAGGGATTCCTGCTGTTGAGAATGTCAAATGCTCTGTCAGTTTGTCTCAGAACTTATTCGACTTATGTAGAAACAATTTTTCCAAATGAAGTTATTTATTCCTAACTGAAGAGATCAAACTAAACACTGTTACAGTTGAAGGATGTTACATGTCAGTAATACCTGCAAAAAAACATGTACAAATCCAAATTCACTGGTTGTAAAGTGTTCAGCCCCTTCGGTCAGTGCATGGTTGGAAGCTCCTTTTGCGGAAATACCTGCTACGAGTCTTTTTGGGTAGATCTCTACCAGCTTGGCACAGTGAGATGATGAAATCTTTGCCCATTCTTCATGTGAAAATTGCTCTACTCCTGCCAAGTTTGGTGCGGATCGTCGTTGGACTGCAATCTTCAAGTCTCACCATCAATGTTCAATTGGGTTCAAATCATAACTTTGACTGGGCAACTCAAGAACATTTATTTTCTTCTCATTCAGCCACTCCAGTGTGGCTTTAGCTTTATTCTGCGGATCATTGCCCTCCTGAAATGTGAATCCCATCCACAGTTTCAGATTCATGGCTGACTCAAGCAGGTTTTCATCAAGGGATCTCCTGTACTTTGCACCGTCCATTATCCCTTCTATCCTGACAAGCTTGCCTACGTTGAGGGACAGATGGTTGGTGGTGAATAATAAAAGAGTGAAGTCAGATGAACAGATGGTTAGTTGTGAATAATACAATAATGAGTTGACCGAGTGGTGAGGAAGCTGGATACAGACGGATCGAAGGATGAGAATAAACCGACTGCGGGGTTGAAAGAAAGACTGATGGGATGAAGGAGGGAGGGGTTGTTGGATTGAGGTTTGGTAAAATGGATTGCTTGTGGATTGAGGAAATTCAAAAGTGGGCGGAGAAGGGGAAGATCACACTGAGAATACACAAGAGTAACCTTAACGCATTTTACTCCCAAACCCCCAAGTAAGAGGCAAAGGTCTACCGCCCACATAAAGTAATGACATAACTCATTCTGGGGAGCTCTACATGTCCATGAATGCTCTCCTCCCTGGGGTACATTTCCAAAACCATAACAATATA
>NC_140962.1:80681134-80683634 GCF_056783735.1 Eptatretus burgeri | reverse complement strand
TGACCGTATCCTTGCACTTCGTGTCCTCACCGAACACAGACGAGAGTTTCGGCAGGGGCTGCTTGCAGCCTATGTTGATCTCTGTAAAGCGTTCGATTCAGTGAATCGGGATGTCCTCTGGAGGATTCTTGGTCTTCGTGGGGTGCCACCGAAACTGATCGATCTGATGTCTGAACTCTACTCTGGTACTGAGAGTGCTGTGAAGTGTGGTGGTACCATCTCTGACTTATTTCCAGTTGTTACTGGAGTTCGTCAGGGATGTGTACTTGCCCCCACACTTTTCAGCACTTGTATGGACTGGATTCTAGGGAGGATGTCGGAGAGATCAAGTTGCGGTGCATCGTTTGGCAATGTCAAGATCTCAGACCTTGATTTTGCAGATGATGCAGTCATCTTTGCGGAGACTTTAGACATCCTCTTGGGGGCCCTCGAGGTGCTGAATGAGGAGTCGGAGCCGTTGGGATTACGGATTTCTTGGGTCAAAACTAAGATCCAGGCTTTCGGTGACATCTTGGATGCTGCTGTCCTGTCTGTGTCTGTTTGTGGTGAGGATGTTGAGGTCGTGGAGAGATTCACTTACCTTGGCAGTGATATTCATGTCTCCGCAGGTTGTGAGCCGGAGGTCAATAGACGTCTGGGTCGGGCCTGGGGAGTCATGGATTCACTGGATCATGGGGTGTGGCGCTGCCGGTACCTGTGCGGGAGGACGAAAGTCTGAGTCTTCAGGTCCTTGGTACTTCCAGTCTTGCTCTATGGGTGCGAGACTTGGACTTTGACCAAGGATCTGAGACGGAGACTTAATTCCTTTGGTACCAGGTCTCTTCGGAGAATCCTTGGCTATCGCTGGTCGGATTTTGTGTCCAACGAGCGGTTGCTGAGAGAGACTCGGATGAGATTTGTTACCTGCATAGTCCGTGAGCGTCAGCTGCGGCTGTATGGACATGTGGCTCGTTTTCCTGACGCTGATCCTGCTCACCAGATTCTCTCAGCGAGGGAGTCTCATGAGTGGGAGGCCAGTGGGCCGACCACGTGCCTCATGGTTGCAGCAGGTTGACCATCATCTCAAGGAGATGGGGATGGGCCTGGCATCTGCCTGGGGGATGGCCAGACGGAGGCCCCTGGAGTACCGGCGGAAAGTGGACGCAGCGACGCGCTGTTCTGGCACATGCTCCCATACCTGACCTGACCTCTTCTTTTCCCCTTCTGAATGGGTAGCTCACTGTGTCACATCCACACAACACATATGTGCACAGAAGTGTAGCTGCGACATCAAGAGGATTTTCTGGTACTTCTTGCTCAACACTTCTACCAGCTCATGAATAGGTAGGTATTGATTCTGCCGTTGTATCCAGAGTTCTTGCAATGTGTTCAAGCAGCAGAAGTGATATATACACAGCATAATTATGTCTGTATCTGTTGCATGCACAACAGCTCGATGGTGATCAAGATATTCCACACAATACGCAAGATGAGCAATAATCCTTGTGTCTGCCTCTTCATGTTCTTCACAAGGTAAGTCCAGAACTGAACTTGATGCTGATGTGATGGAAAGAGTGTGACCTTTGTTTTCCATCATACTACCAAGAATGATGGTCACTCCATCCGGAATAGCTTCAGGACTCTCACAAAGGGAAGTGCCAATGAAGTTCTGAAGATTTCCTTTATTTCTTGGATTCTTCATGAATAAATTCCAGTCCGGAATTTCTAGACTCTTGGATGGTGAGAATTGTCTTGCCTGGTCTGTCTGGTTTCTCCTCTGCTGCTCATCACCCTTCAAAAGTATGGCTATCATCAAAATCATACTGATCACCAATGATGTTGACACAGTTGCACATTTCAGGTTTCAACTGCAGGATACACCTGCTTGCGAAGATACAGCTGGGGAAGTTCACCAAATGTTTTCGCACCCATTTTTTGGTATTTATTTACAAATGCCATTGTGTCTACCAGATAAACTGTGTATAGGTCACTCTGTGGTAATGATGGCAGCTGTAAAACAACATCCTGCTCAGCTTCAGCAATTAGCACTGCCACGAAATCAGACTCGTTGCCTTTGCGCATTACAACCCCCTGTGCTAAGCGTGGATCAACCTCAAACAGGGATGATGGATAGTCTGTCCACTCATGGGAAAATGCAATCTGTCTTGTGACTGGGTCGGCATCTCGATAGAAACACAGCACACGTGTAGTTGCAGTCTCATCTTGATAGATCCTGATTAAACTCTGTTTCCTTGATGGTTTTGATTTCTTCTGTGAGGAGAAAGTTACCAGCTTCAGTGGTTCAATCTTAATAGAGACCACCTCTTCTGCTTTCATAATGGCTTCCATGCCCTTAGCTTGAGCATGGACCAAGTCTTTTGAAGCAGCCTTCTCACTAGTTGCTCTATTGAGCAGAACCACTTGGTTGTTACACTGGAATGGGTTTATCATCTGCTGGCATATCACTTTCTTGATCTCCTCAACATGCATATGTTCTTCTGTTGCCTGCTTCTGTGTTTCT
>NC_140962.1:80591134-80673634 GCF_056783735.1 Eptatretus burgeri | reverse complement strand
TGTGGCATGACAATATTACATAAGATCAGTAATCATACTCAAATGTAATTTGTGGGGATGCAGAAATCTCCAGAGGGTATTACATTGCACCACCACACAAGGAGTGCTTTTATCACAGTTACAAAACATGGATGATCCTCCGAAAATATGCAGAAGGAAAATGGAGAATTATTCTATTTCTGAATGTGGAACCGAGTAAAGCAAGAGTGGAAGTGCAGAAAGGGAAATGAGCTCAAATTTAAAAAAAAACAACAACAGAGAAAATACCGTGAAAATGTTTCACTTTACATCCTTAAAAAAAACAAATCCACTATTTCCTGGTAAAACCATCTGAGTGAATTTCCGACTAATTTCTAGAAAGGTCTTGCCTTTAAGGTCTTTCCATGCCTTGCTATTGTGGATCCCTGAATGACTGAGAAATGTGAAAAACATTTTTTATACACAATGGATCCACAAAGCATTTCTCCAAATCCCTTCCTCCCCCTCCCTAAAACAAGTGACCTTCTTAACTGCATGAATCCATTAATTGACCCTCAACATCTGTCTGTCTGCCCTGTTGGCTTTTCTCTGATTTGCTATTTTGCAGGTCCTACTCAGGTGTCCACCTGCCAAATTAAAAGTTGCCCAATATCACTACAAGTCACAAAAACGGTTCAAATAGACCCCCTTAACTACATATTGAATTGATAAGCCTTCCCCCACCCCCCCATCATGCCAAAAGTAATGGAGTTAATTATATCAGAACTCAAGTTGTTTATATTTTAACTCTTTGATCATAATACAGTATTAAATACTGCACCAGTTAATTTGCATTATTTGACAATCCACTCCAGAAATGCTTCTGCTTTCTCAGCGATGGATGAATCACTTGAACATCAAACGGCAGCTCAGGGCAATGTCACCTAACATTGTCTGAGAATCTTATACTGTCGAGGAAGCTGTCAAATTATCCACTTTGATCATGTCCAATTTGACAGTGTCTACCAATCATACTCACCAAGCTGTCCACAAATGGCATCCAGGGTCCTTCCTTGCACCGGTGACAGACAGGGCATGCAAACAGATTGTTTTTTTTTCTTCTGGATAGCCTATCTTTCCTGCTTTTTCTCTTGAAGGTTGATGATCCTCAAGTCAGAGCTCTTGAACCTACCCTCATTTAAGTGCACATCAGTCGCTAAATTCCTGTATTATCACTGTCTCTTCACAAAGATTGACTGTGAAATCATCCATTTTACTTCTGCAATCAACCTTTATCAGAAGTCCAGTATTTGGAGCTCCTTCCCTTTACCATGTTGTACAATCTGGAAGGCTATAAGTGCATCCTGCTCCCATCCTCCAGATGTAAGTAATTCGATGCCCCAGTCTGTCCACACCCACCCTCTGCAACATGAGTTTATCCCGTTTTACTGTACATGACAAAATTTGACACACATTTCAGGAAAGGGGCAGAATGATGTGTATTGGTGGGAGGGGAGTTTTAAGTATTATACAGGAGAGAGACAGAGACAGAATGAGCCATAATCCGTGTACTGAGTGCAGCGTTTATGTGTTGAGCTTACACTGCAGTGTTGCTTGAGAATTTAACTCTGGTTTGTGAAAAATCGCTTCAGGCCCCAACAGTTAAAGTTATAAATCCATGTTGGACTGACGTTTTTGCAAATTGGTCTTCAGGCAGGCCTTGATGGTATCTTGGATTACTCCATATCTGCAAGTCCTTTCTTAGCTGTTCAACGTTCACAACAGTGCACTTGACATTCACTTGCACTGCTAATGAGCTATGGCTCCCCCTCTATGAATCGATGCTGCCAAATTGAATGTCAGTCACAATGACATCACACCTATCGAAAAGACAATGATGTGCATGGCTCTCAGACCCAAACTATTGGCAGGATGGTGATGCATAAAGCCTTCTATCTTTCGCCACAGACAGGTTGGCACAGATTCAACCCTCGGAGACCTCATGGTTCTCTTTCACATTTCTTCTAGTCTTACCTCTTCTGCTGTTTCTGTCATTAGCTATTCCTAATTCCTCAAAGACACCTCATCTATTAACACATTACTTCTTCCCCACCTCAAGTCTAAAACTTCTGCTCAACTGAGCTTTTTGTATCCTTTTTTTTAATCTGTGCGATAACCTCACCAATTATGTCCTAATGAGCTCCTCCTTAATTGTCCTTCAAGATGGCAGCCCAGTGACATTTTATGCCATCTCCCATACTTACCCATAACCCGATCTTAATTTCTTGCGAACACAGCCCCAGCTGTGTGCTTGAAACTTTATCTCCCCACCTTGATATTATTTATCTCTATGTTCCTTAACCACTTATTCCCTTTCACCCAGTTGCCAGTTTGACAACTTTCTGCACTCTGTCATCCAGGTGTTCCATGAACCTTTTAGAATGTTTTAGTTTGGAATGTCTGCTTGTTCTCAAGCCCTTAGTCAAGTTGCATTCTTCAACCTCCATCAGATATATTGTCACACCTCGGTGAAGAATGAAGCAAATAGAAAAAAAAAGGATAGGCCTGCAGCCCGCAAACTCCTTCTTGCTAACCTACATTCCAGGCTGCTTTCTCTCATTCGTCCCTCTTTTCTCCCACCTGTCAAGATACCTCCCTTATCTGTCCCACCCATATTATTCACTTCAATGTTTCAAGCACGCAACAAACATTTGCCTTGTGTCTTTCTGTAATTCCTACACATGATCGACTAGTCTTATGAACCCTCCTGCTTATACACCCTTTCCTTTCATTCAAACCCTTTTTGATCAAACGTTCTCTGCCATTTAAAAAACACAAACAAACATGTAGAATTGATAATGTAATTGTTGAAGGACTCTTCCAGCATCCATTCCAAATCTCTTTTGGCACGAGGGATGCACAGAACACCTGAGTGCAAGTTCCACATAACAAAATTATCTCGTACAATAATTGTTCAGCACATGCAACTCATGACCCTTAGGTATTTAGATGCGACACGAGGCATCTTGAGCAAATTTGAAACAGTCTTTCTGAGACCACCAGTGCATGGATCATCCAAAAAACACACTGATTACATTCTTTAACAATTCATTCCAATGATGCATCTGTCAGAAAACGAGATGAATACAATCATTGGACACCTTCAAGCAGGGTCTTCCATTAGCCATGTTGCAAGGCTCTTTTATGTGAGGAGAGGAACCTTTTGTGACCTCAGAAGACATTATGAAGCCGTTGGATCAACAAGGGATATGCCATGAAGTGGATGTCCCCGGATAAAGACTCCCACTCAGGACCGGTACATTTGCATGACCCAGCCACGCAATTGGTTTCAAACTGTCCAGAGTACTGCAAACACAATCCCTGGATCTCGCAGGATAAGAGTCAACACCATCTTGAGGTGTCTCTGTGATGCAGGGATTTGTGCTAGTCATCCTGTTCAATGTCCAAGATTGCACTGCGACACATCCAAGCATGTTTGCAGTGGTCAAATCAGCATGTATGGTTGACACGAAGGCAATGGCCAAGTATTATATTCAGTAACTAATCCATGTTTCTCCTTGAAAGGCATCATGGACTTGCACGAGTCTACAGATGCAACGAGCGATATGCCCCAGTCTGTGTTGAGGAAGTGTCATGATGTGGCATGGTATTGCTGAAACCTTTCACACCAACTTGATCTGTATCCATGGCAATCTAATGGCAGATCGATACATTAATGAGATCTTACAGCAACATTTGTTGCTTACCCTTCTACAACATGATCCAGGAATCATCTTTATGCACGATAATGCTCCTGCCCAGAGTGCCATTCGAACAAGGAAAGTCATTGGCGATGATTGGATGGGAAATGCGGCCGGCATTCCATAAAGTCTGTTTTCTGTAAGCATAGGTTTCAGGGTGTTTCACATATCTATAATAATAAATGTCGGTGTGTCAGTCACTCAGTCAATCGGTGTTCATGTTCACGTCTCCTCCATAACTCCAAAACCATGAAACCTAGTGGCCTAAAACTTTGCATGCATACAAAGGGAACTCCACGGGAGTGCGTGAATGAAAATTGTGCGTTAGGGTTAATTAAGACACCCCTTTTGAAGATAATTAATGGCCTTATTCAATTATCCTTTATCAAGGCTCATTCGTGATCACCTCGCTGTCCCTCGCTGGGATCTTAATTCGTCTTTTTTGAGGGCCGGCTCAACAATGCCTTGACTTGGTACAGGCTGCAATGGTTTCGTCATGATAAAGCGCTCAAAAATGTTTTTTGCTTTCCTCACTCGTATCATGGAATGCCTCATCTTCATACCACGAATCATTTATAAAAGCCCAGAGACACTAGTGTTTGTGGCTTTATTTCATTTCCGCACGTGTGATAACCTCTACAATCTCTTAACGTGGGCTGAATTAAATTTTAACTGCGGAATTGACCTGAGAAGCAGTTCCGACTGCTTAAAAACAAAGTGTTCATTTGTCCAATTTGGGCATTATTAAACATTCTGGACGTCTCCGAGTGGTATGTTATAACCGATCACGAATCGCTTGCCAAGCCAGCTGTTCCTTCTCAACCATTTCATTGGAGTTATTGCTTGAGTGCGAAAACCACTTGGTGAGCGTCTACAAGCTGCTTGGTTGTTCGCTTAAAAACTGTGGTGAAACACGGCAAAAGTACCAGTACTATCAATCTGAACACATCGACCAAATGTATTGGGCCCTACGGTGCCATGCAGTGCCGAGCCCACTGAAAATGTACAATTTTCTTTTTCAGACGACATCACTGTTTAACCTATTTGGGAAATTTGCTTTCACTATCCACTCACTTCGACATCGATACATATTAAAAACTGGAAGGGAACTCGGTAGAGCGCATACCTCCACCCCACAATGCCTGATCCATGAGAACATATCGGGCCCAATACATTTTTGAAATATCATGCTGTATATTGTTTTTGGCACTATCTCTCAATGGTGAAGAATCACTTTAAAAACTAAATAATTCTCATATCTAGATCCGGATTCGGATCTTCATCAACATCCAATCAATTCACCCTTGTCACACACCCAATCTGTCCTCCAAGTTTCATCCGAATCCGTCGACAACTTTTTGAGATAACGTACGAGATATCATTTTTGGCGCTTTCTCTCAATGGTGAAGAATCACTTAAAAAATTATCGGATCCGGATTTGGATCTTCATCAAAATTGAATCAATTCTTCCTTGTCGCACACCCTACCTATCCACCAAGTTTTGTCCGAATCCGTCCACAACTTTTTGAGATATCCTGCAAACAGATAGACAGACAAATAAACAAACAGACAGACAGAGAGGGGTGAAAGCATAACCTCCTTCACCTTCAGTGGCGGGGGTAATAACATCCATCGACCTCGTGTTTAGAGTTCCGTCATGTTGGTTCGAGCTGAAAAAAACATAAACTGGTATTTTGTGTTCTCTGTGCCTTGATATATTTTTGAATTAAATTTTGCAGATTTCCCACTTGAATTCCTCATTCAAAGAACTCTGTTCAAAGGTAAATCTTTGTGTTTGTCGTTTTTATGTACTTTATGTGTGTGTACATTTGCGTGTGTGTGTGTACATTTGTGTGTGCATGTGTTAACAGGCCCGGTGCAGTCCACTGACAAGCACTCACACGTCAGATGTATGTGTGTATACTCCAGATTAATTGTGTGTATAGCCTGGTGTTGGCTTAATGGCTAGGGTGGTGGGCTTAGGATCCTAATATGGCCTGGTGTTGGCTTAATGGCTAGTGTGGTGGGCTTAGGATCCTAATATGGCCTGGTGTTGGCTTAATGGCTAGGGTGGTGGGCTTAGGATCCTAATATGGCCTGGTGTTGGCTTAATGGCTAGGGTGGTGGGCTTAGGATCCTAATATGGCCTGGTGTTGGCTTAATGGCTAGGGTGGTGGGCTTAGGATCCTAATATGGCCTGGTGTTGGCTTAATGGCTAGTGTGGTGGGCTTAGGATCCTAATATGGCCTGGTGTTGGCTTAATGGCTAGGGTGGTGGGCTTAGGATCCTAATATGGCCTGGTGTTGGCTTAATGGCTAGGGTGGTGGGCTTAGGATCCTAATATGGCCTGGTGTTGGCTTAATGGTTAGAGTGCTGGGCTTAGGATCCTAACGTCCTGAGTTCAAAGTCTGCTTTGCCCTTGAATTAATACCAGGTGTGGTTGACTCAGCCTGTCATCCTTCTGAGGTCAGCAAAATGCAAAGCAGCTTGCTGGGATGATTGAGCCATTTGAGTGTCCTGTGTTGGAGTGATGACCTATCCAGAATTGTGCAAAATAGCTCAGGAGACTGCTTTAACAGCACTGATGCTCGGTACAGAATATGGTCCAGATTTTTTTTGTGTGTGTTTTAAGCAGAACATATTCTCTTTGCCAACTCCCCCTTCTCTCTCGATTTCCTCCCTCTACCTCTCTCTATCTCCCCCCCCCTTCAATGTTCCCATCAGTGAAGCGACAGGTTGTATTTGCCAGAAATGATCATTATAATGGGCCCAAAACATTTTTGAGATATCATGCCATATCTCGTTTTTGGCCCAATCTCTCAATGGTGAAGAATCACTTTAAAATTAAATAAATCACGTATCTAGATCCGGATTCGGATATTCGCCAAAATCGAATCAATTTGTCGGGGTCACACACCCAATCTGTATGGCAAGTTTCATCTGAATCCATCCACAACTTTTTGAGATATTGTGCTTTATATTAGTTTAACCCTATCTCTCAATGTTGAAGAATCACTTCAATAATTCTCGTGTCCGGATCCTGATTCGGATCTTCACCAAAATTGAATCATTTCGTTCTTGTCAAATACCCAATATGTCCACCAAGTTTCGTCCGAATCTCTCTCCAACTTTTTGACATATCATGCTATATATCATTTTTGGCCCAATCTCTCAATGGTGAAGAATCACTTTAAAAATTCTAGTAGTCGGATCTGGATCCGGATCTTCACCAAAATCTAAAGAGTTTGTCCTTGTTAGACACACAACCTGTACACAAAATTTCATCCGGATCTCTCCACAACTACAGACAAACAAACAAGAAGATGTCGTGCTGGGTGCGACACTTGCATAACCCATAAAACAAATTTGACCTAAAAAAAAATTGGTTGTTGAATACAATGACCAAATATGCAACTCCTCTTCAAATTTCAAGTGAATTGGATGAAAATTTACAATTTTAGAAATTTGGCCTCTGTTGACCTTTTGGCCGATGTGGACCTCCAAGATAATTGGTGGTTGAATTCAGTGACCTGAAATGTATATCCTCTGCAAATTTCAAGTCAATCAAATGAAAATTGAGGATTTTAGAAATACCACCTTAGTTGTTGACCTTGGGCCTATGTTGACCTTTTTGTCAATGTTTATCTGAAAAATAATTAGCTCCTTGAATTCAGTGACCTGAAATGTATATCCTTTTCAAATTTCAAGTCAATCGCATGAAAATTGAGGATTTCAAAAATACCACTCTAGTTGTTGACCTTTGGCGTATGACCTTTCAGTCCATATTGGCATCAAAAAATAATTGGTTGGTTGAATTCAGTGACCTGAAATATAAATCCACTTCAAATTTCAAGTCAATTGGATGAAAATTGAGGATTTTAGAAATACCACCTTAGTTGTTGACCTTGGGCCTATGTTGACCACTTGGTCGATGTTGACCTCAAAAATAATTTGCTTGTTGAATTCAGTGACATTAAATATAAATCCTCTTCAAATTTCAAGTGATTCGGATTAAAATTGAGGATTTTGGATGTCTCACGTAAGTTGTTGACCTTTGGCCTATGTTGACCTCCAAAATAATTGGTTGGTTGAATTTATTGAACTGAACTATAAATCCTCTTCAAATTTCAAGTCAATCGGATGAAAATTGAGGATTTTAGAAATCTCACCTAAGATGTTGACCTTTGGCCTGTGTTGACCCTTTGACCTAAAAAAAAAATACAAAAGACAATAGGCTTCTTGCTTATGACAAACTCTACCATGTGGTGAAGCTTCGTGAAGATCGGTTTAAAATTGCGACCTTTAGGTGATTGGATTGACAGACAGAATAACAAAATCAACAAACCAATATACTTGAAAAATCTTCGATTTGGCGATTAACAAACAGAAAAGGGGTGGAAACATAACCTCCTTCACCTTCGGTGGCAGAGGTAATCATGCAGGTACATAATGATAATAATGATTACGAACAGAGGGTAAAGGTCACGAGGTCTTCAGCCTAATCTTACAGATCCATAGTGGCATCAATCATTCGAATCTTCAGGAATGAGAACAGGAAAGTGACCATACATCTAATTTCTGTATTCTATTACAGTAAATTTGTAAGTGCAGTTTTTCTGTCAACATTCAATTTATATATTTTAAAGAAAACCCCCTTCTTGTGGGTGAGGACGAATCTTTACAGCTCAACAGAAGGATGCTACAGTGGATCCAACAGAAGGATGCTACAGTGAATATGCTGGTTGCCGACAATACCATCCGTTTGAGGAAGATTCAGAGATTAATCATCTCTCTATAATTCCAGCAGTGTGTGTGTGTGTGTGTGTGTGTGTGTGTGTGTGTGTGTGTGTGTGTGTGTGTGTGTGTGTGTGTGTGTGTGTGTGTGTGTGTGTGTGTGTGTGTGTGACTGTCTGTGACCGCCGTTTCTCGACAACCGCCTGTCCGATCTGATTGAAACTTGTCAGGAATATTGCCGGGGCCCCGCGGATGTGCCTTTTCAAGGTTTGATGTCAATCGGACGAGCGGTTCCCAAGTTACGGCCATTTATCTGTCAACCAATGACAAAACACGGTGCTGTGATGTCACGAATGATGTCACAATTAATGTTTATTTATTTCTTTTTTTGCACAATTGATGGTCCGATCTGATTGAAACTTGCCAGGAATATTGCCGGGGCCCCGCGAATGTGCCTTTTAAAGGTTTGATGTCAATCGGACGAGCGGTTCCCAAGTTACGGCCATTTATCTGTCAACCAATAACAAGACACGGTGATATGACGTCACGAATGACGTCACAAATGTTTATTTATTATTATTATTATTATTATTTTTTTGCATGATTTACGTCACAATTCTTCTTCTTCTTTGTTTGGTATGACGTCACAATCAACGCTGGGGATCTGAATATGTGCCTTTTCAAGGTTTGATATCGTTCTTCATCCGTTTCAGCTGTTTCCCAAGGTTTGAAAGCTGTTTTTTCCCAAGGTTTAAATTAATTGTTCAAATTATTAATTAATCCCAAGGTTTGAATTTTCCCAAGAGGAAAAGCTGTTTCCCAAGGGTTTAAAAGCTGTTTTTTCCCAAGGTTTGAATTAATTGTTCAAATTATTAATGAATCCCAAGGTTTAAATTTTCCCAAGGGAAACAGTTGTTTCCCAAGGATTTGAAAGCTGTTTTTTTCCCAAGGTTTGAATTGTTGTGCTTGGTAGACATTTGTGAATACATTTACAGAGAGGGGCGAGAGAGGAGGGGCGATAGAGAGGGGGCGTCACAATTCAAGAGAGAGGGAGAGAGGAGGGGGCAAGAGAGGAGGGGGTGAGAGCGGGGGTGAGAGAGAGGGGGAAAGGGAGGGGGGAGAGAGGAGGGCGAGACTAGGGGGGGGGAGAGGGGAGCGAGAGAGAGGGGGCGTCACAATTCTTCTTCTTCTTCGTTTGATATGATGTCACAATTGACGCTGGGGACCTGAGTATGTGTCCCAAGTTATGGCCATTTATGATACGGTTGGTCCGATCGAATTGAAAAAATGCCCCAACCCCGTCGTCGTTTACGAGAGCGAAGGAACGAAGCTGCACATACTGGCACGCACCTACGGGCACGCACTAGTCGAAGATAATTCGGTATTTTACAATGTAAATAGTGTCAGACCAACAAGAATTGATCGTGCCTTGAAGGAAAACCAGCTGACAATGAAGCAGGTGTACAGGATGCCTTTTGAACGAAATAATGTTCAGGTAAAGGAGACGAGGTACCAGTATGTACACTTAAGTCATTTCTGCACTCACACTAACAATACTGCAATGCAAATGTAGACTGCTGTAATTATTATTTATTTATTCATATACAGCTTGTGGCTGCTTGGCTGCATCATCTTCTCGGAGCTCAGCTATGCTGTTGATGCAATGCCCCTGTTACCAGCATGCTGGTACTCATTTTGCCAATCTCACTCAAAGGGATGACAAGTTGAGTCAACCCCACCTGGTGTCAATTCATCAGGCCAACAGGGCTTGAGCTCACGACCCTAGGATCTTAAGCCAAGCACCTTGATCATTAAGCCAACACGAGGTTTCTGCTGCTGTCATAGCTAATGATATGAAGTACTGTTAGGTCCCGCTATTCATGGTTCCTGGAAAACGAATGGCAGTGCATTGCTTCAATGGAAAATTGGGAGATAGGTTCCTGGCGTGTCGTGAATCATGAGGGAAAATCAAAAATCCCACAACAAACCGGGAAAAACTGCAAATACGCTGACGAAAAATACACCTGCGAAAAAGCCACGAAAAGGCAGAAAAACCCCGCAAAACTGCGAAAAAACCGTGACAAAAAAGACAAATATGCAAACTGAAAACGCGGAAAAAAAAACCCCACGAATACGCGAAGCATAGGGCTGTGAATGCAAAAGCAAGTCACATTTTATCAACCGCGAATACGCGGGGTCCGCGAATAGCTAATCTGCGAATAGTGGGGTCCGCGAATAGCGAATACGCGGGGTCTGCGAATAGCTAATCCGCGAATAGTGGGGTCCGCGAATAGCGAATACGCGGGGTCCGCGAATAACTAATCCGCGAATAGTGGGGTCCGCGAATAGCGAATACGCGGGGTCCGCGAATAGCTAATCCGCGAATAGTGGGGTCCGCGAATAGCGAATACGCGGGGTCCGCGAATAGCTAATCCGCGAATAGTGGGGTCCGCGAATAGCGAATACGCGGGGTCCGCGAATGGCTAATCCGCAAATACGCGGGGTCTGTGAATAGCTAATCCGCGGGGTCCGCGAATAGCTAATCCGCGGATATGCGGGGTCCGCGAATAGCTAATCCGCGGATACGCGGGGTCCACGAATAGCTAATCCGCGGATACGCGGGGTCCACGAATAGCTAATCCGCGAATACGCGGGGTCCGCGAATAGCTAATCCGCGAATAGTGAGGTCCGCGAATAGTGGGGTCCGTGAATAGCGAATACGCAGGGTCCGCGAATAGCTAATCCGCGGATACGCGGGGTCCACGAATAACGAATCCGCGATTAGTGGGGTCTGACAGTATACTGATACCGTACCTTCACATTGTTTGATCTGTGATGCTTGGTTTTTTTCCAGCTAATAATGGAGCTTGAGGCCAGCTACACTCTGCACGATTTTATATACAGTATGTGGATGAGGCTGGCTTCAATTTGAACAAACTAAGGACACGTGGAAGGAATGTCATTGGTCACCGAGGCACAATCGATGTACCTGGTCAATGAGGAGCAAATATTACCATTGGTGCTGGTGTCTGAAATCTACTGGACTGACAGTAAGGTTGTTCTTTGATACTTTTCCAAAGAAGCAAAGCGATTTGACATACTTGTCACGAATCGAGTTCAAAAGATACGGGATCACACAGATCCGGTGCAATGGAAATGCGTACCGACCAATCTAAATCCTGCAGACGAAAGGTCACGAGGTCTTCGTGTGGAAGAATTTGTAAACAAATACAAGTGTTTTACTGGACCAGATTTCTTGTGGAACTCCGAAGTGTCTGCAAGTCTGTTTGATGACACGGAGCTACAACTTGATAATAAAGACCCCGAGGTAAAACGAGCTTTTGTCTCCGTGTCACATGCACATGATTTTTCCAGCTGCGATGATATATTGGAACGTCTGGAATACTTTTCCAGTTGGCAGAGAGCCAAGAGAGCAATAGCAGGTTGCCTCAGATTTAAATCTATTCTACATGCACATTCAAACCGCCACAGGTGCACTACAATGAAGGTAAACCGACTGTTTCAACAAGTAATCTGCTCAGGGTTCAAGACCGACAGAAGGTGGAATCGGAGACATGTAATCAAGCGGGTGCAGAGCACCACATTTTGCTGCAGAAATGCAGTTTCCTTTGAGCCCAGACTTCGTCACTTACCAATCCAGGTAAGAGGCAGGTGCCTACAATGAGAAAACGAACACTTCAGCGAAACAGTGCACTGCATTGCCAAGATCTTTTCCTTGATGATCGCGGAGTGATCAGAGTTGGTGGGCATCTGAAGCTAGCCAATTGCGAGCCTGGTCTGCAACACCTGCAACATCCCACGACACCATCACGTTACGAGTTTGATCTTTGGACATTTCCATGGACAGGCTGCTCATCGAGGTCGTGGAATAACCACAAATGAGATCCGAACCAGTGGTTTTTGGATTGTTGGAACGAGCTCGGCGGTCTCAAGTTCCATTTCAAAATGTGCACCGTGTCGAAGACTGTGAGCTGCAGCCCAAGAACAAAATATGGCTGATTTGCCCACGGATAGACTGAACTCTGCCCCACCATTCACATACTCTGCAGTGGATTTATTTGGGCCATGGTACATCAAATTCAGACGGAAACAACTGAAGAGGTATGAAGTCCTGTTCACGTATATGGCGTCCAGAGCCATTCACATTGAAGTTGCCAACTCTTTGGAGACCGATGCTTTTAGCAATGTCCTTCATCGTTTTGTTGGCTATTCCAGGCCCAACATGCCAACTTCGATTAGACAGAGGCACTAACTTTGTGGGAGTCAACAATGAACTTGAAAGAGCATTGTCTGAAATGAATCATGACAAAATGAACAAGATGCTTTTGACAAAGAACTGTGATTATTGCAAATTCAAAATGAACATTCCTTCAGCGAGTCACATGGGTGGTGTCTGTCAGCGGCAGATACGATCAATCCGGAGCATGCTCGCTACTCTGATGCATCAAGCCGGTAACCAACGTGACGATGTGCTGCTGAAGACGCTGATTTGTGAAGCTGCGGCCATCAAAACAGTCGCCCCCTGACAGTTGATAACTTGAATGATCCTACATCACTGGAGCCCTCGTCACCAATCCAGTTGCTGACACTGGAGTCCAAAGTGATAATGCCACCTCCATGTATCTTCCAAGTTACCGACTTGTACTGCCATAAGCGATGATGGAGAAGAGTTCAGTACCTGGCAAACCGGTTTTGGACAAGATGGAAGAAGGAATACCTTCAGAGCATAACTTCAAGACAGAAGTGGACTGCTCCTCACCACAACTTACAGATTGGAGATGTGGAACTGATGAAAGATGAAAACCTGACACGTAACGACTGACAGTTAGGCCGAGTTATCGAGACATACCTGGGTGAAGACCGGCATGTCGGCAAGGTTAGGCTGACCATTGGTAACAGATCACTGAATGTGAAAGGTCTTCCTCTTCATCCCTCTGTCTCACTTGAATGACCGATACACAAGCTTGTGTTAATCTTTGAAAATGATTGTTGTACTTAAAGTATACTGTGCCTTTTAGAAATGAGAGAAGTTAATTTGAGAAGGTATATAATTTCAGTCATGACATTTGTTGTTGGTTAGCCTGGTGTTGGCGCAGTGGTTAGGGCAGCGGCTTGGGATCCCAGTGTCCTGAGTTCAAGCCCCGTTGGCTGCTGAATTAACACCAGGGGGTTGACTCAGCCTGTCATCCTTCCGAGGTCGACGAAATGAGTGCCAGTGTACTGGTCCCGGTGTATGCCCCGGTTAGAATAGGTGTACCATATCCCTGTGTGTCGTAAGAGGCGACCAGGGTTGGCGTCAGGAAGGGCATCCGGCCATAAAACATTGCCTCAAGAAAAAGCCAAAACCCCTGCACAGCAGGGAAAAATGGCTCTAAAAACGGTACTAGACATTTGTTGTTGGTTAGTAAAGATTTACAATACCATTAATGTTATGAGCGGATGTTCTGCGCAGAACTCAGAGCGAAGATTCTGGGCGCAACTCAGAACGGATGCAGATGCATTCTGGGAAGCCAAAAGCTTGGGTTCTCTGCGAAGCTTTCAGCTGCTGCAAGCTTACATCACTCTGCGAAACTTACATCGTGTTGTGGAGCTTGTACTGCGTTGCAAGGGTCATGCCTGCAAAGCTGACATCTTGTTGTAGAGCGTATACTGCGCTGCGAGGTTCATACCGAGCCACGAGGCCATCAGTTTGACCAGGCCCATTTTACGTTTTATCTTCATGCAAGCGCCACTCATTAAGGAGGATTAAAGTGTTTCACGAAGCTTCTTTGGGAGCTCTTCGGAGCTTTCACGGAGCTTCTTTGGGAATGAATGAACAACTGAAGGCTTCTGTATGAACACTACTCCTTGTGTCTATATCTATGTAGGACGTCCAAAGAACCTGTCATACTACGATTACGAAATCCCCAACAGCAGGATAAGCGCTTGCTGTGGCTTACTGTTGCTAGTGGCTTGCTGCTGTTAAACGCTCCGTTAGGATATGAACTCCCTCAGGATCTGGAATCAGAACTCGGCCCTCAGCACCATCCTGCTCTGCACTGTACTTCTCTTCTCCTGGACTGCTCTCTTCTCCTTGACTGTACTGCACTCAAACTTCACATTAACTCTCCACAAACTACCCTCTCAAGGGTTTTTATTGACCCTCGACTGTGTCTCCAATCACGTCCACTTTCAGAAACCAACACCAATTGGCTGTGGCACGCTGCGATCCAGCCGCTATGAGTCGTCCCCTTGTGCGGGGGTGGGGCGCTAGCTTCTCTGATGTCACAAATACTGGGATGCTGGAATGGCGAGGATTACAACAATTACAATGCTGGAATGGCGAGGATTACAACAATTACAATGCTGGAATGGCGAGGATTACAACAATTACAATGCTGGAATGGCGAGGATTACAACAATTACAATGCTGGAATGGTGAGGATTATGACAATTACAATGCTGGAATGGCGAGGATTACAACAATTACAATGCTGGAATGGTGAGGATTACAACAATTACAATGCTGGAATGGCGAGGATTACAACAATTACAATGCTGGAATGGTGAGGATTATGACAATTACAATGCTGGAATGGCGAGGATTACAACAATTACAATGCTGGAATGGTGAGGATTATGACAATTACAATGCTGGAATGGCGAGGATTTGGTTGACACACTGGTGAGGTGAAGTGGTTTGAGAATATGGTTTGGAAATGAAGCAGGAGAATGGAGGTTCGAGTGCGGGTTTCGGAAAATGAGGGTTTAAGGATGGGTGTTTGAGATTGTTTGTGTGTGAATGAATGTTTGGGAATGAAGCATGAGAATGGGGTTTGAGTACGGGTTTCGGAAAATGAGGGTTTTGGGATGGGTGTTTAAGAATGGGTGTTTGAGAATGAGTGTTTAAGAATGGGTGTTTGAGAATGGGTGTTTGAGAATGAGTGTTTGAGAATGGGTGTTTAAGAATGAGTGTTTGAGAATGGGTGTTTGAGAATGAGTGTTTAAGAATGGGTGTTTAATAATGGGTGTTTGAGAATGAGTGATTAAGAATGAGTGTTTAAGAATGAGTGTTTGAGAATGGGTGTTTGAGAATGGGTGTTTGAGAATGAGTGTTTCATAATGGGTGTTTGAGAATGAGTGTTTCATAATGGGTGTTTGAGAATGAGTGTTTCATAATGGGTGTTTGAGAATGAGTGTTTCATAATGGGTGTTTGAGAATGAGTGTTTAAGAATGGGTGTTTAATAATGGGTGTTTGAGAATGAGTCTTTAAGAATGGGTGGTTGAGAATGGGTGTTTAATAATGGGTGTTTGAGAATGGGTGTTTAAGAATGGGTGGTTGAGAATGAGTGTTTAAGAATGAGTGTTTGAGAATGGGTGTTTAAGAATGGGTGTTTAAGAATGGGTGTTTGAGAATGAGTGTTTAAGAATGGGTGTTTGAGAATGAGTGTTTAAGAATGGGTGTTTGAGAATGGGTGTTTGAGAATGGGTGTTTGAGAATGAGTGTTTGAGAATGGGTGTTTGAGAATGAGTGTTTAAGAATGGGTGTTTAAGAATGGGTGTTTGAGAATGGGTGTTTGAGAATGAGTGTTTAAGAATGGGTGTTTGAGAATGAGTGTTTGAGAATGAGTGTTTGAGAATGGGTGTTTGAGAATGGGTGTTTGAGAATGGGTGTTTGAGAATGGGTGTTTGAGAATGGGTGTTTGAGAATGGGTGTTTGAGAATGGGTGTTTGAGAATGGGTGTTTGAGAATGGGTGTTTAGGAATGGGTGTTTAGGAATGAGTGTTTGGGAATGAAGCACATGGAGTTGGAAAATGAGTGTTTGGGAATGAAGCATGTGTCTGGAGTTGGAGAATGATGGTTTGGGAATGAGGAAGAGAACAATGGGAAGGTTCTGATATAACGACAATCACAACGCATTTCTCTGTCCCTGATACAGGGTATGGGTAACATAACTAAACAGAATCACTTTGGAAATATCTAAACTAGGGATCTTCTATGTGTCGAGTGCAACTACTCGGGGTCTTTCCAAAACCACAACAATATCAATACTTAAGCACATCATAGATCAGAGACATAAACATAGGAATCACTTGTAACAGCTTCCTTTCTGATGTATAAAGTCCGGTTTCCTTCGACTGCTTTCGCAGTCCATCTATCTAGGAAGGACGGACCTGGAAGGAGAACACAAAATAATAAAAACATATGTAATGGTACATGGAATATTGCAATTTTTGGACAACAACCAACGCCAACAACAACAACAACAACCATGTATCTTTTTTTTGATGAGGTTCACTTCATTTTACATCCTCACATCGCCATGTTCATCGCTTTGCACTGTACACCATCCGGAGAGAGAAGGTCAAACCACCACAAAAACATGTCGAGCGTAGAGGAAAAAGTTTCGCACTTCACTGCACAACCTTTCATGGCTGCTGCCAATAGCATAATGAAAAGTCCTATTCTAATGTGAGTACGTCTATTAATTATGTACTATTGGAACATCAGTATGTTCATTAATTACATACTCATGCAATGTGAGTACGTCTATGAATTACATACTTATGAAATGTGTGGACAATACGACATCTATTAATTAATTTTCGTTGGAAAGTGAGGACCAAATGTCTATTAATTACGTGCTATTGAAATGTGAGTATGTCTATTAATTACGGACTGTTTGATTGTGAGTTGGACCGTGAGTACATTTATTAATGACGGATTATTGGATTGTGACATGGTCTATAAATTACATCCATTAATTACGTACCATTTGGAACATGTCTGTTGACCTTTAGATACTTTTTATACGTTTTACGACCCTTTAGACCTTAAATTACACCGTTTAGACACCTGAGCCACTGTCGACAATTTAGACCCCTTCAGACCATTCGACCTTCAGATCTTTTCAGGCCTTTGTCCATTAGACCATTTGGACCTTTCATTTGCAATGACCTTTCATTGAGTAAATCCTTCCATATATTTGCCACACAAAACAAGCCCTGGCGAGGGTCTGCAATCTCTGATTGGTCTTCCCAGTTCAGTACTTCTTTCTGTTGGAAGTTTACACCTGATTATCTGTTTCCCATTATGTCACAGAAATTAATCGCATCAACAACAATCATATGTTGATTTTTTTAATGGCGGAGTGTACAATGCACATGGTATATTCCCCACTGCCCTACCATGTTGTTTATAACCTATTCATCCTGTTATTTAGTTCTTCAATTCGCTTTGTCCTTGTCTTAATAAAAATAAAAAACCTGTATAAGTCGTATAAATTAAGTTAAGCTGAACAGGAAAGGATATTAGATAAGTTTGGGTTGATTTGGTCTCACGAATGACACTTACTCTAATTTAAGCCTGGAGAGATAAAAAATTATGCTCCACATATCTACAAGCTTGTCCCAGTTCAAAACAAACAAACAAACAAACAAACAAACAAAAACAACAAAACACATGTAGTCTTTAGAATGAGTTGAGTTCTGAACACAAGGCGATGGTTGTAGATATGTGATGATGATGCCGATTTGAAACGAGGTCTCGTGCCAGATTTATAAGATTTGTTCAAGGAATCAAGGCTGTAATTTGTTGTTTTAATGTTGTTTATGGTATGACCACAAAGTGATGACCAATAACCAATCTCGATGATATCAACCAGAATTACCGGTGAAGAAGTATCATGTATAACTCCTGTACTCCCTTCATCCCACACTCCACAAATCCTCCCTGCGTTCCTCCCCTCCTGTTCATTCCCAGCTGCACAGGCAGCGTTCCATGGTCGTGCTTCTTGGCAGAAGCTCAACGATTGGCTGAAGTACAGGCTGCAATGAAGCATGAAGGCATAACGAGAGACAGATGCTATAAGGAGTAGGTTACGTAGTAGGAAGGAAGGCTCATTTAGCGACCCCCAAGCCTTCAGCACTCGACCTCCGTGCCTTGTTGATCCGCGTGGACCACACTGTGTGGTCTGTCAGCACAGGTGGCGGCACAGGAGAAGAGTGGCTGGATGTTGTGGGTGTTCCAACTGATGAGTGATGTACAAGGGTACTGGGAAGTGGGTTAAGAAGGGAATTGGTGAAGTCAATGTGACAACATTTCTTACCTGCAACTTCCCTCTTATTTGCACGGCATCGGTGCACATAACATTTTGAGTTGACAGTCGCATGCTTTGAATGAATCACCTGTTTTTGGTACCTCTTTGGTTGCATGAAGGGCATATGTCCTTGTAAAAGTTCATGGCTCAAAAAGTAAAAGTTCAAAATTTATTTGGAAAAGTTCATGGCTACCTTTATTCAAGGTGTTATTTTACGTCTTACCGACCATATTTTTCTTTACAGCATGGGAATACCCAAAGGACTTTGGTGTGACACTGACACTCTCTCTCTCTCTCTCTCTCTCTCTCTCTCTCTCTCTCTCTCTCTCTCTCTCTCTCTCTGGATCTCTCTCTGGATCTCTCTCTGGATCTCTCTCTGGATCTCTCTCTGGATCTCTCTCTGGATCTCTCTCTGGATCTCTCTCTGGATCTCTCTCTGGATCTCTCTCTGGATCTCTCTCTGGATCTCTCTCTGGATCTCTCTCTGGATCTCTCTCTGGATCTCTCTCTGGATCTCTCTCTGGATCTCTGTCTCTCTCTGGATCTCTCTCTGGATCTCTGTCTCTCTCTCTCTCTCTCTCTCTGGATCTCTGTCTCTCTCTCTCTCTCTCTGGATCTCTTCTTAAATGCAACTGTTCAGAGGATTGTGAAATCACTGTGTTGCCTTCACTTAACTTTATAGCCTATAGAACCACTGAAATTTACAAATCACACATTACATCCTGGTCATCTCTTAACTAATTGCCTCCGCCACCAAAGGTGGACAGAAGTTATGTTTTCACCCCTCCCCTGTCTGCCTGACTGTCTGTGAGTAGGATATCTCAAAAAGTTGTGGGCAAATTCGGACGACATTTGGTGGACAGGTTGGGTGTTTGACGACAATTGATTGATTCGATTTTTTGTGAACATCCGGATCCAATAAAAAATTTTTTTTTTAATCCTACTATTAATTTGCAATTGGTCACTGGCTTTAACACCAATACAACTTTATATTACAGACCATAGGAATCAAAAAGCGACGTGTATATCGAACAAACAGTTTCAAATGGAGCACCTCGCCACCATTAAAGCATTTAAATTGCATCGGATGTGGCAATAAATGTGAATTGTTGCTCACAGCTTGCCAGCTCAATGACAGAAGATGCCATTTGCATTCTTCCCGTGCGGACACCACTGAGCTGAAAATACATAGAATTTAACGTCCATCCGAGAGGCGGCACACACATTGATGAATCACCCTGACTCGGAAACACCGGGATGACAGTTTATAGCTGGGTTGAGATTTGAACCCAGACTCGACAGCTTAGAGTGAGTGTGCATTCTTCTCGGCTATCCTGCCGTGGTGTAGGGATTAATTGCTTTGTATTTTGTAGCCACTGAAAACATTTTTCAATTCTCTCTTGAACTCCTTCTCATCCTCTAATTTATTTTGCCTTTCTAACACTAGAGATATCCCAATGGAGAACGGAGCAGTGGTACCACCATGGAAGCTTGTTGAGATCGAAGCTTGAAAAGCGCTCACCAAGTGGGTAAGCACTCAAGAAAGCACTCCAACGAAATGATTGAAGAAACTTTAAAAAACAGGTAAACACACCTTCCCCCTCCCACTCACCCCCTCCCCCGTGGAGAGTCCCATTACAAAACCAAATCCTCCAATTTGTACCACAACTATGTGTGCCGTCTACACGAGGGTGGTACAAATTCACTCGCTCGCACACGTGCACGGATTCTCACCGGCACGCTCAACTTTATCCACACCTGCACTGTGCAGCACGTCCTGCATGGCTTCGGCCTCGCAGCAGGACCGCTCTCCGCGTGCTGGAGCACATGCTTCCCCAGACGGATGCCTCAACTCTGCCACGGCGCCACACAACACGGGACCATGCAGTATGGGCCGGGGTGCAAAATCGGTCCGCGAATCCCACGCACCGCATACATGTAACCAAGCGCGCAGGCATGCACACACACCCATGGAGAGTCCCCTTCACAAATCAAAATCTATCCATTTGTACCACGTCCTTGTGTGTTGTCTACGTACCCTTACCTTGCAGCAACCGCCGACTGTACCTCCCGATCGGGACACAAACTGTGTGTGTAATACTGCTATTGATTCGAGCTGGAGCACTCACCAAGTGGCTTAAGCACTCAAGCAAGCATTCCAATGAAATGGTTGATAAGGAACTGCTGGCTTGGCAAGCGATAGTAAGCTGATTGGTAATGGGACATACCCGCGAAAACACTAAACATCGCCGATTTCTTAACATTTTCAGATTTCACTCCAGATTTTGAGTCATATCGTCCCCATGATCCGATCCACCAAACTCAAATTATGTTTCAATTACATCCTTTAATTATTCCGTGAGAGTACCGTAGATCGAGGAAAATCGTATCATATAATGCATGAAATCGCTCCAAGCTCCTAATTTGAAAACGATAGCACTTACAAAAGCGATCTATACAGCGATTCATAGGTATGTAGATCAGGCATTCGATGATATGAGTGAGGAAAGTGAAAAAAGAAAATTGAGCGCTTTATCGTTAAGAAAATGTTGTGGCCCTTTCCAAGTCAAGGCATTGTTGAGCAGGCCAAAAACGGTGGTGAATTCAGACCCCAGCGAGGGAGAGGGAGGTGACTGAGGATGCACCATGATACAGAATGTGGTTAAAAAGGCTGTTTTATCTTCAAAAGGGGTGCTTTAATCATCCAAACACCCAATTTTCATTCATGCACTTCCTTGGAGTTCCCTAAATATGCATGTAAAGTTTCAGGCTGCTTGGTTTCATGGTTTTGGAGTTATGGAGGCGACTGATCGACTGACCGACACACACTGACATTATGTATGTATATATATATATACTGTATATACTACATATATCAGGGCGGACAGTGACGTCAGCTTCACCAAGGCCCCTCCTCGCTGAGGGAGATCTATAAATTACGAAGCAACTCTGAGAGCGAAGAGCGTTGGAGTGAGAAGCGTTGGAGTGAGACAGTTCGCCGGCTGGTAGCGAAAGCAAGAAGGAAGGTCGGAGAGTGGTTGTGCTCTTTGGGGGTCGTTCGTTTTGAGTGTGAGAGAGCTGGGAAGACCTCGACCCAACCTTGACCGGGTCTCTCGTTGGGTCCTGTCTGCAGCCCTGATCCCCGCATCAGATTCCGCTCTACTCGAACTGGGCTCCTTCGCAGACACAGTCTCCACGCGTGCGGCGGTGGACCGAGCCGCACGACCATTGACAGGTGCCGCACCACGGAGCATCCCTTCCCTCCAACGTTCAAGTACCCGAAAGAACTGCGACCTCAGCTCACCTCCCTCTCTGCCTGCGGGGGTCCTTTGCCATACATCTGGGTTTATTTTGGTCTGAGTGTGTGGCACCATCTTTAAGTAGAATTGCATAAGTGTTTTTATTAACCTCCACCATCTTCGAAGATGGACGGAGGTTACTGTTTTCACCCCTTTCTGTTTGTTTGTTTGTTTGTTTGTTTGTGTGTTTGTGTGTTTGTTTGTTTGTTTGTGAACAGTATTACGGAAAAACTCCTCGACGGATTTCGACGAAACTTGGTGGGGGGGTTAGGTATGGTCCAAGGATCATGCCATTAAATTTTGTCCTTGGTCCCCCCCCCCCAAAAAAAAATTTTTTAGATAATTTTTATTTTTTTTGCATTTCAACATGTTTTAAGTGATTCCCAACCCCCCCCCCCCAAAAAAAATTGTTACCCCCCCAAAAAAAATTATTAGAGAATTTTTTTTTTTTTTGCGTTTCTTGATATATATATATATATATATATATATATATATATATATATATATATATATATATATATATATATATATATATATATATATATATATATATATATATATATATATATATATACTTGATATATATATATATATATATATATATATATATATATATATATATATATATATATATATATATATATATACACTTGATATATATATATATATATATATATATATATATATATATATATATATATATACACTTGATATATATATATATATATATATATATATATATATATATATATATATATATATATATATATATATATATATATACACTTGATATATATATATATATATATATATACTTGATATATATATATATATATATATATATATATATATATATATACTTGATATATATATATATATATATATATATATATATATATATATATACTTGATATATATATATATATATATATATATATATATATATATATATATATATACTTGATATATATATATATATATATATATATATATATATATATATATATACTTGATATATATATATATATATATATATATATATATATATATATATACTTGATATATATATATATATATATATATATATATATATATATATATATATATATATATATATACTTGATATATATACTTGATATATATATATATATATATATATATATATATATATATATATACTTGATATATATACTTGATATATATATATATATATATATATATATATATATATATATATATATATATATATATATATATATATATATATATATATATATATATATATATATATATATATATATATATCTATATATATTGTTGCGGATTCGCGCCCGCCGGCGTGCGAACGGCCACGTAACTCGAATCGCGGCACGTCGCCCACCGGACGGACAATCCAGTCGTGACCCTCTCGGACTAACGCCGGGAACCAGTCACGGGTGGACCTTTCGGTCTCACCACGATCGTGCCAATCGGCCCCCGCGTGGGATAGGGTTGCTCGCCAAATTCGACCTACCTAAGTACCCACACGGAGGGTAGACCGGGCGATCGCACCTCGCCGCAGGTCGACTTCGGACACGGGCCACTTTAAGCGACCCGTTCCGTACTATCGGGATAACCGAGCGGTGTTATTCGTCGGCCTCGACGGTTCGATTAATTATCGGGCGTTTTAGCCCACGACCAACCCTTTACGTGAAGCAAGATGGAGATTCAATGAAAGAAAAGACGAAGCGAAGCGGGAAAACAGTTCAACAATAAGCACATTTATTTCGCGATGAACGGAAAGCACACATATACAATTACACCAAAAGCAAATGTAATAGAAGAAGAAACACAATATTGCACAAAAAGCAAATGCAACAATGCAGATCTATTACCGACTACGCGAGCACTCGGCAACACTTATACAATTTTACTTCACAGACGGCGCCGACAACACGTATACCCAAAGCAAAAGAAAAGAACCACCCTCCAGGATGAGGCGGGCCTGGGGCCGAGACCGTGTCGGGCCTACCGTCTGATGATGAGACGCAGAGCGGCGGTGGCGCCTCAACTCCGCGGGCCTCGCGGACAGTGTCTGGTAGGGGGTGGGAAGGGGGCCCCCTTTGTCGCACTATCTCAGCGCGGGGGGAAACAGGAGGGGGTTGCTGATGCTCGGGGGAAGGAGGATATCACCCTGTCTCGGGTCCCGCGGCGAGCGTCTCCTCCTCGACCTCGGTCGCGTTGCTGGCCTCCCTGTGCAGCTCCCGGCACCGAAGCGAGCACCCCCTCGTCCGCCTTCGCCGCCGTCACCTCTCCACAGCTCCGTCTACTCGCCCTCTCCGTCTCCTCTCTTGGCTCGTCCCAACTCTTCACTCTTGACTTCTCTCACTTCTTTCCAGCTCCACCGACGACTCTCTTGAACTCCGCACAACTGCCTTTACTGACGAACGCAGCCGTTTATATAAGCCCCGTGGCTTCGCTCTTTCACCCTTGACCCTCTGCCTCCGACCCTTCACCTCTCTAACTGGCTCCCCATTGGCCCGAGGAAAAGTGGGCGTGAATGCTTTTTGATCCATGTATTTGCATTTAGCGACCGCCCTCCAACGCCCTGGAGGCGGGGCCAAATCGCCCCTCGCTCACCGATTGGACGGAACAAAAGTGGGCGTGAGTCGTTTTTGATCCGTTTTTCTTCGGAAAGTCTGTGATGTCTCTGAATACGCTGCTCGGTGCGCGCCCTGCACGAGTCCAGTATCGGTGCCCACGAGTGGCGCGAGATGGTGTGGATGCGATGGTGGCGAGTTGTGACGGTAAAGGTCGTGGCTGTTGTTGTGAAGCAGCGTTGTGGTTGGTGGTTGTTGTTGTGAGGCGGCGTTGTGGTTGGTGGTTGTTGTTGTGAAGCGGCATTGTGGTTGGTGGTTGTTGTTGTGAAGCGGCGTTGCGGTTGGTGGTTGTTGTTGTGAAGCGGCGTTGTGGTTGGTGGTTGTTGTGATGGCTGTTGAGACGTGGTTGGTGGTGGTAGTAATGGCGGCTGGTCCAAAATAAAGATAGTAAAAGAAAAACGGCTATCCTGAAGAGTCGCAGCCCGACTGAATGACATTTATTCCCTCGAAACAACGGGTTTGGGCCTAACTACACATATACTTACAGAGATATCTCACCTAAGGGACCTGAATGGTGGTTTGCGAATTTGGTCAACCACAACACTACCCCCTTCCCTTTTTACAGACTCGTCCCTCGACGTCCCTCGCCAAGTATATATATAATTGATATATATATATATATATATATATATATATATATATATATAATTGATATATATATATATATATATATATATATATATATATATATATATATAAAATATATATATATATATATATATATATATATATATATATATATATATTTTATATATATATATATATATATATATATATATATATATATATATATATATATATATATACTTGATATATATAATCCTTTAATCATCTTGGGGAATCAATAAGAATATCATGATGAATCCGTGCAAAGAAATTTGTGCCTTTGAGGTCGGTACATGCCAGCTTCCTGTTATACATTAACTCTAATCTCCATCATTGTAATATAAAAGCACAACAGGACCTAACTTAGCTCCTTGTAAGTAGTTATGTCCTCAAATCATTTTCTCAGTACAGTATATTGTGTATTAATTGACTTCTAGTTTATATTGCTTGATTGGAATAATGGGTAAAAAGTAAAAGGGGTAGAATTAATTTGTAATTAAATGAATATACATGTAATATTAATAATAACCAAGTTTGAATCGTTTTGTTTTGGGTTAGTATGCGGGAGTGCCAAGATGGAAAACTGGTGCAGGCAAAATGGGGCCAATGACCTTTATCCTGAACATTTTTGTTTACATATCTGTATTAACGAAAATTGTTGGAACAGACGTACAAATTAAAGCATGAATAATGAATATGCATGCAACATTTTCCTTTCTCCAAGTCTCTTTGGGTTGACTTCTTTATTAGTCTCGCCCTGAAGGGGTTGCAAGACCCCTTCAGTTTGCATGCACCAGCCCGTTTGTATGTGTGTGCGTGTGTGCGTGTGTGCGTGTGTGCGTGCGTGCACGCCTTCCCGTTTGTCCACATTTGTATTTTTTCACTTTAAAATGTTTTTTTCTCTGCAACTTCTTGTCTGATCAATGTGATAATTTAAACATCGGAGGGAATCCCTCTGGAGAATATTTTATTGGTAACTCTGACATTATAGGTTACATGGTATGACAGCAATATTGGATTCAAGGAAAAAATTTGGACATCTCCGAAACCACTCAATGAAAAATTTTTAAACTTGGCATATGTCATGAACTTCCCATGGGGTACATAGGGTGATAACGAAGACCTCATCAGTGAAGTGGTATTCCAGCCATAATTGATCGAATCTAAAGCCTTAACGAAAAATCTGAAACTTCATATACACAGCAGCATGGCTCGTCCAACATGTGAACACCTGCTCATCCAACATCTCATTCCAAAATCATGGCATTAATATGGAATCGGTCCCCCTTTGCTGCTATAACAGCTTCCACTCTTCTGGGAAGGCTTTCCACAAGATGTTGAAACATTGCTGTGGGGATTTGCTTCCATTTCGCCACAAGAGCATTAGTGAGGTCAGGCAATGATGTTGGGTTAGTCGGCG
This sequence comes from Eptatretus burgeri, assembly GCF_056783735.1. Lineage (NCBI taxonomy): Eukaryota > Metazoa > Chordata > Myxini > Myxiniformes > Myxinidae > Eptatretus > Eptatretus burgeri. The sequence goes on along the minus strand of NC_140962.1, from coordinate 80,647,116 downwards.
TTCCAATTCATCCCAATTCATCCCAAAGGTGTTCGATGGGGTTGAGGTCAGGACTCTGTGCAGGCTGGTCAAGTTCTTCCACACAGATCTCGACAAACCATTCCTGTATGGACCTCCCTCTGTGCACGGGGGCATTGTCATGCTGAAACAGGAAAGGGCCTTCCCCAAACTGTTGCCACAAAGTTGGAAGTACAGAATCGTTTTGAATGTCATTGTATGCTGTAGTATTAAGATTTCCCTTCACTGAAACTAAGGGGCCCAGCCCGAACCATGAAAAACAGCCCCAGACCATTATTCCTCCTCCACCAAACTTTACAGTTGGCACGATGCATTCAGGCAGGTAGTGTTCTCCTGGCATCCACCAAACCCAGATTTGTCCGTCAGACAGCCAGATGGTGAAGCGTGATTCATCACTCCAGTCTCCAGAGAACGTGTTTCCACTGCTCCAGAGTCCAAAGGTGTTGAGCTGTACACCACTCCAGCCGACTCTTGGCATTGCGCATGGTGATCTTAGGCTTGTGTGCGGCTGCTCAGCCGTGAAACCCCATTTCATGAAGCTCTCGATGAACAGTGTTTGTGCTGACATTGCTTCCAGAGTCAGTTTGGAACTCAGTAATGAGTGTTGCAAACGACGATGGATGATTTTTCCATGTTACACGCTTCAACTCTCGGCGGTCCCGTTCTGTGAGCTTGTGTGGCCTTCCACTTTGTGGGTGAGCTGTTGTTGCTCCGAGACATTTCCACTTCACAATAACAGCACCTACAGTTGACTGAGGCAGCTCTTGCAGGGCAGAAATTTAATGAACCGACTTGTTGAAAAGGTGGCATCTGATGACAGTGCCACGTTGAAAGTCACTGAGCTCTTCAGTACGGCCCATTCTACTGCCAATGTTTATCTTGGGAGATTGCGTAGCTGTGTGCTTGATTTTTACACCTGTCAGCAATAGGTGTGGCTGAAATAGTCAAATCCACAAATTCGAAGGGGTATCCGCATACTTTTGGCCATGTAGTATATCGATTGCCAACCCCATGTGAGTGAAGAATTACATTTATGACGTCATCGGTCATGTGGTCTGTCACCAATATTGGATTGAAAATTAAAATGTAAAAATCTTCTTCTCCAGCCCACTATTACATCCCTGGGTTATTAAGCCGCCATTTTGTTCTGCCTGCTCAAAAATTCCTTGACTTGGAACAGGCCGCAATGGTTTCTTCACGATAAAGCACTCAAATATATATATTTTTTCACTTTCCGCACTCATCTTATCGAATGCCTGATCTTCATACCTACAAATCGCTGTATCCATCACTTTTGTAAGTGCTATAATTTTCAAATCAGGAGCTTGGAGAAATTTTATGCATTAAATGATGCGATTTTCCACGATGGACTGTCACGGACAAATTAAATATAGAATCGAAATATGATTTCAGCTTTGAGGATCGGATATCGTGGACTAAATATATTTCAAAATCTGGAGTGAAATCTGAAAATGTTCATGAATTAGCCCCATCCGCCTGTGTTGGGCCCCGCGGTGTCGTGCGGTGCACGGGGTTGCGCCTCACCCGCTGAAAATGTTGTGCAAGTTTTCTTTTTTTACACGACAGCTTTACAAGCTGCTTGGTTGTTTGTTTGCAAGCCATTGTTTCGATTACATAAAGGCTCCTTCGTTCACTGCTGTTGTGTCTGGGCACCTCACAACTCTGAAAAAGGAGAGAGGAAGAAGAAGATGAGAAGAAGAAGAAGAGATGAAGAAGAAGAAGAATGTTGAGAAGAAGAAGATGATGATGATGATGATGATGATGATCCCTCATTCTCCATATTCAGTGAAGCGTCAGGTGGAATTTCCTTGCGATGGGTGGAAGAGAGACCAGTAAAGCGTCTTCAGTGTTCACACACATCTTTTTTACAATGAGGTACGGTCTGAGTGCGTGACGTGGTAAGGTGAAGTGAGCAACGTGGACGAGGTACCAGGTAAGCAGTTGATTCACCTGTGTTATGTTAGTGTTAATTCATTGGCAAACAAACTGTAAAATAATTATATAAAAGACATCGCCACGTATGACGTCATTGTCTTTGATTGAATATTTTTATTCCACTATTTTGAGCCCCATTTCAGTTCTGTTGCAGTTGGTAACATCGTCACGATGTCTCCGTGCGAGACGTGTCGCCCAATGTGTAAAATCATTAAAACAGTACGTGGTGTAAAGTAATTTTCTAAAGTGTCGCTGCGTATGACGTCATTGACTTTAATTGAATACTTATATTTCGCTACGTAGTGTGAAGTAATTTTATTTGTGTGAGGCCAGAGGGAGAGGGGTGGGAGGAAGGAGGAGAAAGGGTGAGAAGGGAGGGGGTGGGAGTCTAGTGTGAGGAGGGAGGGGGTGGGAGTCTAGTGTGAGGAGGGAGGGGGTGGGAGTCTAGTGTGAGGAGGGAGGGGGTGGGAGTCTAGTGTGAGGTGGGAGTCTAGTGTGAGGAGGGGGTGGGAGTCTAGTGTGAGGAGGGAGGGGTGGGAGTCGAGTGTGAGGAGGGAGGGGTGGGAGTCGAGTGTGAGGGAGGGAGGGGTGGGAGTCGAGTGTGAGGAGGGAGGGGTGGGAGTCGAGTGTGAGGAGGGAGGGGGTGGGAGTCGGGTGTGAGGAGGGAGGGGTGGGAGTCTAGTGTGAGGAGGGAGGGGGTGGGAGACTAGTGTGAGGAGGGAGGGGGTGGGAGTCTAGTGTGAGGAGGGAGGGGTGGGAGTCTAGTGTGAGGAGGGAGGGGGATGGGAGTCTAGTGTGAGGAGGGAGGGGGATGGGAGTCTAGTGTGAGGAGGGAGGGGGTGGGAGTCGAGTGTGAGGAGGGAGGGGGTGGGAATCGAGTGTGAGGAGGGAGGGGGTGGGAGTCTAGTGTGAGGAGGGAGGGGTGGGAGTTTAGTGTGAGGAGGGAGGAGGATGGGAGTCTGGTGTGAGGAGGGAGGGGGTGGGAGTCGAGTGTGAGGAGGGAGGGGGTGGGAGTCGAGTGTGAGGAGGGAGGGGGTGGGAGTCGAGTGTGAGGAGGGAGGGGTGGGAGTCTAGTTTGAGGAGGGAGGGGGTGGGAGTCTAGTGTGAGGAGGTAGGGGGTGGGAGTCTAGTGTGAGGAGGGAGGGGGTGGGAGTCTAGTGTGAGGAGGGAGGGGGTGGGAGTCTAGTGTGAGGAGGCAGGGGGTGGGAGTCTAGTGTGAGGAGGCAGGGGGTTGGAGTCTAGTGTGAGGAGGGAGGGGGTGGGAGTCTAGTGTGAGGAGGCAGGGGGTGGGAGTCTAGTGTGAGGAGGCAGGGGGTGGGAGTCTAGTGTGAGGAGGCAGGGGGTGGGAGTCTGGTGTGAGGAGGAAGGGTGTGGGAGAAGGTAGGAAGAGGGAAGGGTGTGGTGTGGGAGTCTGGATGGAGGGGTGGCATTGCCTGGCAATGCCGGGTACCTTTGCTAGTAATCAATAATGTTATGGATAATAGCGATGCATGTAACATAATAGGGCGCATGGATGGTATGGGTATATGGGCCATAATAGTAGTGCGTGTTCATTTAACGATAGTATTTTTGTTTGGAATGAGCGCGCGAAGCGAGACTTTGTGCTCTACCAAATGCCATTCTAGTTATGGCAATGAACATACCTCGATGAGAAAACTTTTATGTTAAAAAAAAAACTAGAAGGGCATTCGGTAGAGCACAAACCTCCACCCCGCTATCCATGATCCATGACATTTCGGGCCCAATACATTTTTGAAATATCATGCTATACAATACTATATCGATTTTGGCCCCATCTCTCAATGGTGAAGAATCACTTAAAAAATTAAATAATCCTTTTATCCAGATCCGGATTCAGATTTTCACCAAAATCGAATCAATTTATCCTTGCCACACCCTCAAACTGTCCACCAAGTTTCATCCGAATCCGTCCACAACTTTTTGAGATATCGTGCACACAAAGAAACAGACAGAGGGGTGAAAACATAACCTCCTTCACCTCCGGTGGTGGAGGTAAAAATAATCGTAACAATATTTGAAGATTCACTTCCCTTAAACTGTATTACCAGGACTGACACGATTCACAGATATTGCGTTGCATGACAAACTGCACCGTCCATCAAAAATAAGTTAAGCTGGGTGTCCTGTCTGCGAGCACTAGCTTTTGGACATCAAATATCTGAAGGCGTATTTTGTGGAGAGTTGTCGATTTATTGCCGGCACCCTGAACAAATTACAAATTTCAACCCAAATCGGCTCCAGTCAAACGTGAGGCCTTGTCAGCCTGTTCGTGAAAAACTTGGGTGAAAAATCTCTCCCTTGGCCAACAGCACAAGAAGGTTAGACTATCCGGGGCCATTAAGGGATAGTAAAAGTAGTAGCAGTAGTAGTAACTCGAAGTAGTTGCCTAATAGACATTGTACTCTCAGATATTTGGGAATGACATGTAATAAGATAAGGTGAAATCTCTAAACCCTGACACTTCTTCTATTCCCCCCACCTACTTCGATATGTTCTATACATTACACTTCCCCCCATTTTTGGTTATCATTCCTCTTTTCTCCTCTCAACCTCTTTCTCTTCCATCAAGTCACCAAATTCTTCCTGTTACACTCCTCGAATTCCAAACCCTGCCTTCTCTTCATTATCATCTCTTGATATTTTCTCAATCTTTCTTTTCAATTTGTCCTCACCCTGTACCGATTCCCATCCCACCCCACGCCCACCCCCTTCCACCAGTCCACACATTCATATGACACTCACCTGGTTCGTTTTCAGGGTTCCTCATTTTAGCGTTACTGCAAAGTCACCTTCAACAAGGAATATGCTTTGCACAAAGGAATGAAGTCCACATAATTATCAATAGAAAGTACATGTCCATACGATGCCATTGCAATTTCTTGTGCTACGTGACGCGTTAGTCCATGAGCAGACAGAAAGGTAATTGTAGATAACTACTCTCACAGGTAAGGCCACTCCATTTTCATGCAAGACATGTATTTTTAAACCAGCACATGCACAGATCCATTACATGGAATAAAGCGTTATCGTCTTTATAATGTGGCTGCCAGGATAGCCGAGAGGTGCGCACACTCACCTCTGACCTGTCTAGCTTTGGGTTGAATCTCGACCCAGCTTCGTCAATGGCTGACATTACTGAAACATATTCTAATGAATACCGCAGTCTTTGTTTTTTTTTTGACAACATTTTTCGCTTTTTAATGGAAAATGACATAATAAAAAATTCTTCTTTTTCATTAAATCACAGCCTAACTTTCATTATATGCAAAATTACAAATTTAAGCTGTACGGACTATTTGGCCAGCAAGGGCATGATGAGGATTTATTACAATTGGAAATTAGGAATTTTGAGTTGTCATGGAATTCTTCCTTTCTCATTGTGGAGAAAATATTCAGCATGTCAATGGTCGACTTGTGATGCAGTCACCTGGCTGTGAAACAAGCCATGAAAGTCCAACATTATAGAGTAACGTGGGGGGCAAAATGCCGGTGTCAGGATAGGTGGGGCAAGTTGTTATGGATAGGTAAACAGTGCCCTCTGTTGTAAATTTAGCTCCTGATCTATTCATTGCTAAATCAGGGAATCAAATCAATTAATATGATCTGTATTATCTGCTCATATGTTCAGAAGAGGCTATCTATACAATATGTATAAAAATGGAAGATATTTTTAATATTTCCATTTCCAGGACCCAGAGAAGAATTGGGGGAAACTATAGACCTGTTAGTTTGACTTCAGTTGTGGGGAAGGTGTTGGAGACATTAATTAAGGACCGGATGAAGAACCATTTAAATAAATACAAACTGATTAAAGGTAGAAGTTCATGGGTTTACCAAAGGTAGTTCCTGTTTAAGAAATATTTTAGAGTTCTATGAAGGAGTGTCTGATTGGGTGGATGAGGGAAAGGCAGTGGACATAGTATATCGAGACTTTAAGAAGGCATTTGATAAGGTACCACATCGGAGGTTGTTATTGAAGGTTGCTTGTGGAGTAGCTAGTGGATAGCTAACTCGATTGGAAACTGGATTCGTGATAGGAAGCAAAGAGTGTTTGTGAGTGGGTGGATGTCTAGCTGGGAAGATGTAAGTGGACCATTATTAGAGATCTCAGAGTTCAGTTCTGGGACAATTATTATTATTCATAATTTACATCAACTATTTTCCAAAAAGGGAAGGGTGATCGCCAGGACTGCAACAACTACTGAGGGGGTGATGCTGCTCTCAGTGTTGTGCAAGGTCTTTGCTCGGATAATTATTGATGGGGTTCGCCACCATCCGCTTGAGCACCAGCGTCCAGAGCAGTCAGGCTTTACACCAAAGAGGTTAACGATTGACCGTATCCTTGCTCTTCAGGTCCTCACTAAACTCAGACGAGAGTTTCGGCAGGGGCTGCTTGCAGCCTATGTTGATCTCCGCAAAGCGCTTGATTCAGTGAATCGGGGTGCACTCTGGAGGATTCTTGGTCTTCGTGGAGGGCCACCAAAAATGATCGATCTGATGTCTGAACTTTACTCTGGTACTGAGAGTGCTGTGAGATGGGTGATACCATCTCCGACTTATTTCCAGTTATTACTGGGGTTCCTCAGGGGTGTGTACTGGCCCCCAAACATTTCAGCACCTGAATGGACTGGCTTCTGGGGAGGATGTCGGAGAGATCAAGCTGCAGTGCATTGTTTGGGAATGTCAAGATCTCTGACCTTGATTTTACAGATGATTCAATCATCTTTGCAGAGATGCTGAATTCCTTGTGGGGGCCCTCAAGGCACTAAATGAGGAGTTGGAGCCACTGGGATTATGGGTTTCCTGGGTCAAAACTAAGATCCAGGCTTTCATTGACATCTTGTCTGTACCTATTTGTGGTGAGGATGTTGAGGTCACGGAGAAATTAACTTCCCTTGGCAGTGATATTCGTGTCTCTGCTGGCTGCAAGCCAGAGGTCAATAGACATCTGGGTCGAGCCTAGGGAGTCATGGATTCACTGGATCATGGGCTGTGGTGTTGTCGGTATCTGTGCATGAGGATGAAAGTCCAAGTCGTCAGGTCCTTGGTGCTTCCAGTGTTGGTGTTTGGTGCTTCCAGACTCTGAATCTGTACAGGAATCTGAGATGGAGACTCAATTCCTTCGGAACCAGGTCTCTTCAGAGAATCCTTGGCTCTCGCTGGTTAGATTTTGTGTCCAACAAGTGGTTGCTGAGAGAGACTCAAATGAGATTTGTTTCTAGTATAGTCCGTGAGCATGAGCTGTGGTTGTATGGTCATGTGGCTCGTTTTCCTGACGCTGTTCCTGCTCACCAGATTCTCTCACAAAGGGAGCCTCGTGAGTGGAGGAGGTCAATGGGCAAACCACATGCCTCGTGGTTGCAGCAGGTTTATCGGCATCTCAGGGAGATGGAGATGGGCCAGGTCGGCAGAAAGTGGACGCAGCGACGCGCTGCTCCAGTGCTTGCTCCCATACCTGACGTGAACGGATTTGGATAGTGGGGTGAAGAGTCAGCTTTCTAAATTTACAACTGACACTAAACTTGGGGGTATGCTCGACAGTGCAGAGGTGGGGAGGGGGGGGAGAGGTGATCAGATTTAGGAAAGTCTGTTTCCATTAATGGATTGGGCAGATGATTGACAGGTGATAAACAAGTAAGGTGCTAGGGATGGGTAAGAATAATAAAAATAGGATCACGCATCCTGAAGCTCACCGGGTTCAGGAGCAATAGTTACTAAAACTCCCCACAGCCCTCCTTAGACTCTGATTTTTTTTTTTTTTTTTAATGCTGTGAACAAATGTTGTCACATCATGTGTGTTAAAGGTTGTGGTCAAGTTTCGTTGAAATTGTGTGTGTAGTTTCATAGAAAAGAGCAAATACCTATTTTGGGGGGCTCAAATCCCCGACAGACCACCCTACACCCTGATTTTTTTTTTTTAATGCCGTGAACAAACTTTAGTACATCATGGGTGATGAAGGTTGTGGTCGAGTTTCATCAAAATTGTGTATGTAGTTTCGGAGAACAGAGCAAATACATATTTTGGGGGGTCAACCCCCCCCCTCTCATAGACCCTCTTAATGAGTGCATATTTTGATGCAGTCAATACACCTTCGTTTAGCATCAGATATGAAGCCTGTGGCAAAGTTTCATCAGAATCGTGTGTTTGGTTCAAGCAATAATGATTTAAGTGTTTACAGACTGACTGACTGACTGACTTACTCACCTACGGTCACTGCTCAATCACATAAACCCACCTGTCTAAAGTGCAGGTGAACTACAAATGGAGATTACATGATACAAGGGGCAATGTTGTCGTGTGTTACACAGAAGTATCTGGGGTTGGTAATAGATACGGGAGTTAAGCAAGCAGCACAGTACCAGGCAGCTATAGGTAAAGCAAATATGGTTTTAGGTTGTATTCGGAGGGGGATCAATTACATATCAAAAGGGGTGGTTTTAACATTATATAGGAATTTAGTGAGGGTCACATCCAGAATAAGGTGTGCAGCTTTGGTCACCACATCTCAGGAAGGAGATAGCTGCCATCGAGAGAGTTTAGTGCAGGGCTACGCAATTGATTCCGGGCCGAGCTCGACTCAACTATGAGGACCGGCTGAAGGAGACAATGCCTTACACACTAAAAGGAGGTGGTTACGAGGGGATATGATAGAGATTAAAGAAGTTTAAGATAATGAAGGGTATAAATATAATGAATACAGAAGAGTTTTTCAGCAGAATAGACAGTGATGGGACCAGAGGCCATAGCCTGAGAGTAGCGAAGAGGAGTGTTAAGATGGTAGTAAGGCAGGGAAGGGTCTTTCACTTGGAGAGTAATTAATGCAAGGAATGGTCTCCCTGGAAAGGTAGTGGCAACAGAAAGAAGAAATAGATTTAAATTGGAATTAGATAGTGTTACGGATCAGTATAACGTTTCATTGTGCTTTGGCAAGGTTATATGAGCTGTTAAATTTCCTGTGTTAAGTCACAACAACAGCACCAATAACACCACATGAGGAATAAGGCAAGGTGTTTGAGAACTGAAAGAGAAGGAGATCAGGACGACGAGGATAAAAGGCATGGACACATTCTCTTGAGCTGCCACACTCTGTTTCAAGTGGTGCATATCATTTTATAACCGACATAATCAGTGGCAAGCTTGGCAAGCGGTAAGCAATCTGTTTGATGACTGAATGCATCCAAAAACGGCCACAACAGTCAGATTCAAAACTATTGGTGGCAATATTGCTCGCATATCCTGTCACAGAAGTCATTGAAATGTGCAGATCATACTTTTATTGTTACTTATACTTTAAATCATAATTCGTTAAAATACAAACATTATAGCCCCCCCCCCAAAAAAAAAGGAATTCACAGTGGTAGGTCCATGAATAAGCTTGGGAGGGGGATTCTCACAAGGAGACACAAAGAAATTAGACACAGGTTGAGGCCATTCAGCCCATCATGCCTGTGCCCCATCAGCACCACACAAATTTATCAACACAAGATCCAAAGAAGAAAATGCAAAAATATATAAATTTTTAGATCCTCGTGGAGGATCTCGAAGTCTTGCATTGTTGTTCTTCATCTCCTTCTTGTGGACTTTTTTGTTTCACAGCCTACAGTTTTCATCTAAACTTCCTGAAACTTGGCATATATCTGTAAAAATACCCTGCGCAGACAGTAACCATCTCCGATTTTGAAAATTCCTCCGAGAAAAAAGTTATGACGTCAAAATATCTCCGCTAATGGAAATCGCCTAAAAAATTATCTCCGAAACTTGGCAAGCTTTTTGAATTCTGTTTGTGGGAATCGAACAGGGCATTAGCAGAGATAATTTATCGCAAACCTGATACTTCACAATGACGTCATATTCCTTTTATGACGTCATCATTAAGAGGATGAGGATCTTAGCTCATTTGAGCTTGTTAATGAAGTATTTTTTTGTGGTCGTTTTTGTAGTTTTTGCATTTTTTTTTTTTTCCCCCAGAGGAGGGGGCATGGGCTTGGTTAAAAAACACACATCAACCACACAACATTCCGTGACGAGACCCCCACCAACAGCACTCTGTACACATGTGCACAATCACCCATCAATGCTCAAACTACTTAAAAGTCTCATCAACATTCCCATACCCTTCTGTCTCCATAACTTCCAGGTACCTACCTAATTCTAATTTAAACTTATCTGCTGTTTCTGCTGCCACGACCTTGCCAGGGAGACCATTCCATGCATTAACTACTCTCTGAGTGTCTCCTCATAACCGCCTCCTTTCTCGTGTATAAAGCCCCGTCTCCTTCAGCTGCTCCTCATAGCTGAGTCTCGATCGGCCCGGAATCAATGTTGTCCCCCTGCGCTGAACCCTCTCTATGGCATCTATGTCTTTCCTTAATTGTGGTGACCAGAACTGCACACAATATTCCAGATGTGACCCTCACTAAATTCCATGTACAATGTTCACACCACCTCTTGATTTATAATTGATCCCCCTCCGAATAAAACCCAAAACCCTATTTGATCTACCTGTACCTGCCTGGCATTGTGCTGCCTGCTTACCTCCCATATCTATTACCACCCCCAGATCGTTCTCCTGTGTGACACGCTCCAAAATTACCCCTTACATCCTGTAATCTCGATTTTCATTGTTCTTTCCCATCCCCAACACCTTACACTCACTCAGGTTCAACTCCATCTGCCAATCTTATTCCCAATCGATACAAGTATCAATACTTTCCTGAATCTGATCACCACCCCCCACCTTGCTATCCACTTCACCCCCAAGCTTTGTCATCTGTGCAAATTTGGAAATCTTACTCTTCACCCCATGATCCAAATGGTTGATGTAAATAATGACTGTTTATGGTCCGAGTACTGATCCCGAATTCTCCTGATCCCCCATTTATTTATTTTTCTTTCCCCCTTCCTTACTTTCTGGAGCCACTGCTAATTCGTTTGGGGGAACTTGTGACAAAACGGTTAAATGAATGTGAATTTGTTCGAGTACCACGATGGTCATGTATACATCGGCGGGCGCCATGTTGATGTTGCCGAGCATTCCGTTCCGTTGAGTTGTTGGAATTCTTTGAAACGAGCAAGCCGCTTGACGAGCGGTAACCGACCAGCTTGCTAACGGAACACGTCCTCTCCCTGATGTTGGGAACAAGTGTGAAATTAATGAAACATTTCGAGGAAATACCAATTTTTATTTCAACAACCTTTTATTTATTTTTTTTATACATGATGTGAAATATTTGGAATAAATCAGACCGACATCGTGTTATCATTACAATGCACGTTTAGACGTTTTAACTTCGTTTGTATTTCCGTGCAGTATATGGCGATCATGACGGTAAGGTTGGTGGCAGTGGTCTCTAAGTTGGATTAAGCTTGATAAGGTTAATTCGAATTGTGGGACCGCTGTATTTAGTGGAGAAGTTTGGGTTAAACACATAAGTGCGTCGAGGAATAAAAACACGATTTCATTTCCTGTGAGGAGTCGAGAATATTTCTGAGATATTTCATGTTCGCACCATGGCGGACGAGAGTCGAGGTGATTCCGGGCCAAAACCAACGACTAATGATGTTCGTGGGTCCTCGACTGAGGGGCACAGCGACCCCGTGAAATCCCAGCTGTTACAGCAGCAAACGCGTCGTCTTCTGGGGAAGAACGTGCGAGTCGGAGTCTTACTCACGGGGTTCGTCCTCGGAGTTTGTATCCTTACACGTGATTAGTTACTATTACACGTGATTAGTTACTATCTGGACTTCCGGCTTCACTTATGTCTAAGATCATTCTCCGAATGCACCGTGTCTTCTCCCCCCGCGAGTGGAGCGTTCCTCCGTTCCCGCGAGTGGAGCGTTCCTCCCTTCCCGCGAGTGGAGCGTGCCTCCCTTCCCGCGAGTGGAGCGTTCCTCCCTTCCCGCGAGTGGAGCGTTCCTCCCTTCCCGCGAGTGGAGCGTTCCTCCCTTCCCGCGAGTGCAACGTGCCTCCCTTCCCGCGAGTGCAACGTGCCTCCCTTCCCGCGAGTGGAGCGATCCTCCCTTCCCGCGAGTGGAGCGTTCCTCCCTTCCCGCGAGTGGAGCGTGCCTCCCTTCCCGCGAGTGGAGCGTTCCTCCCTTCCCGCGAGTGGAGCGTTCCTCCCTTCCCGCGAGTGGAGCGTGCCTCCCTTCCCGCGAGTGGAGCGTTCCTCCCTTCCCGCGAGTGGAGCGTTCCTCCCTTCCCGCGAGTGGAGCGTTCCTCCCTTCCCGCGAGTGGAGCGTTCCTCCCTTCCCGCGAGTGGAGCGTTCCTCCCTTCCCGCGAGTGGAGCGTGCCTCCCTTCCCGCGAGTGGAGCGTTCCTCCGTTCCCGCGAGTGGAGCGTTCCTCCCTTCCCGCGAGTGGAGCGTTCCTCCCTTCCCGCGAGTGGAGCGTTCCTCCCTTCCCGCGAGTGGAGCGTTCCTCCCTTCCCGCGAGTGGAGCGTTCCTCCCTTCCCGCGAGTGGAGCGTTCCTCCCTTCCCGCGAGTTCAGCGTGCCTGCTTTCCCCCTTATTTTTTTTTAAATTTTCCTCTATTTTATGTCTTTCTGTTTCACTTTTTTATTGACATGATATCCTTCACATCTCCCTCCCCCTAAATGTTGTCCATCATGAAAACAAAACGATTAATGCCAAGTTTCCTCCCACTCTTCCACCATCTTGTCTGCAGCCACACTGAGATGTACACCACCTTGAGTAGCCCCGTATTTTTTTTTGTATACCTTGTCGAGGCTCGTGTGAGAGCGAACACACAACACACAGCAAGGGGGCATGAGACAAGAGGGGTGGGAGTGGGAAGGACAAAACGGTGGGGAACAGAGACATTAGAGATCTGTGGAAGGGATAGGGATGGGGTGGGGAACACTGAGAATACAAGATGTACACGACAGGGACTTTCAGGAAGGAAAGCAGGGAATTTGAAGGAGGTGGGTTTGGGGTGGATTAACGGGGGTAGAAAAGATCGAGGATTTGGATGGGGGATGATAGGTGTTGGTGAACAGCTGTTTTGAAGACTTGCAGGGAAGAATGGGATTGAAGAGAGTGTGGGAGTTTATTCCAAAGGTGGGGAAACAGAGGAATGAAAGAGTGAAGGTGAGTAGTGATTCGTGATTTTGGTAGTTTTACCAGAAGGGGGTTGCTGGGGGACCTTGAGCGCCCTACGGAAATATGGGGGGGGGGGGACATATCGCAGACAGAGCATGGGGGAGGGGCGAGACTGTAGAGGAGGCTGGAGAAGACATAAAGACCACCGACCTGCCTGCGGTGAGAAAGTGAGAGGCCCAAAGACTCCGCCTCATCGTGAGAGATGCCAATGATCCGAAATGCCTTGGTATCCACAGCGTAAAGCCAAGAAAGGTGAGAGGCAGGAGCACCAGCTCAGAGGGGAGCGCAGTACTCCATCAGGCTGCGGACGAAAGCTTTGTATGTGGTTAGGAGCTCAGGGGGGCCGAGGAAGGACTTTGTACGGCGGATTCCCAGTCGGCGACTGGCTTGGAGGCCAGGTTGGAAATTTGGCTTTCCCAGTAATGATCATGGCAGATACTGAGACCCAGTAGCTTGAATGAAAGGACTTCTTACAGAGGATTGTTGAGAAAGTAGATTGGGGGCGGGGGGGGGGGTTCCAAATGGTCCTTTTAGGAAAGATGTAGTGAGGGTGTGAGATTTGTCAGGATTGAAAGACATGTTCCACGTGTTGGACCAGTTTGTGATTTTACCGAGATCTGCAATGAGCGAAGAAGCTGCTCCTTGCCGGTCTGAGGGATGACAGATGGTACGGCAGAGGGTGGAGTCATCAGCAAAGAGATAAAGAGGATTTTCTAGAGAGTCGGAGAGATTGACACAAACCAGAAAAAGAACAGGGCCAAGAACGCTACCTTGAGGAACTCCAGCCTGCACAGGAAGAGGGGATGAAAGAACTCCATTTAGGGCCACACGATGACTGTGACAGGAGAGGAAGTCTGTGAGCCGTGAGTGGAGATGGCTTTGGATACCATAGGAAGAGAGTGAGCAGGGCACGGTGCCAGACTGTCAAAAGCACGTGATATGTCCAGGGATACGGCTCTGATTTTATGTCTGGCATTGAGGACCTCCATCCATTGATGGGAGAGCAGAAGCAGCATATCCAGGGTGGAGTCACCTGGTCTGAAACCAAATTGATGATCGGAAATCAAGTCATTGGAGAAGAGGAAGGATTTCATGTCTGAAGCGATGATGGATTTCATAACCTTGCTGATGATTGGGAGAAGGCTGATTGGTCTGTAGTTACAGGGATCTGTTTTTGCACCTTTTTTATACAGGGCGGTAATGTTTGCTGATTTCCAAGCAGATGGCAGATGACCTTGAGCAAATGAGAGGATGAATGGAACAGAGAGAGGGTGAGCAAGAACAGAGGAGCAGGTTTTGAGGACACGTGAGCTGATGCCGTCTGGACCGGTTGCAGAATCTGAGTCGAGGTTTGACAGCAAGCTCTCCACCTTGTCAGGAGAAAAGGATACAGAGTCCAGGGACACTTGGGTGCGACTGGGTAAGGTGGGTACAGAAAGTGATGGGTTTTGGACACAAGACTTTTCGGACCTTTCTTCCTCCATTGTGAGAGTGGAGGAGAATCGACAATGCTGAACACAGGCACGTAGAAACACAGTCTAAGAATAGAGCAGTAGTCGAGTCAAGAATCTTCATCACAAATCGAGAATGCAAGTCGCGTTTCCTTTTTGTGGCCCAGTCAGTTTCAGTGCCAAGAAAATGTGATTAAATTGTTCGTAGATCTCCGGGCTGTGGTGTGCTTGGGTTTGATTAGCCGGTGTTCTTCTGGTGTAACTTTGTTTGAAAGCACTGCTTGCTAATGTAATGTAGGACTGGCAGGATGGCCTGCAGTACTTGAGCTGTCTGTCCTGGGTTTGAATCCCGACCCAGCTATAAACTGTCATCCTGGTGTTTCACAGGCAGGGTGATTCATCAATGTGCGTGCTGTCCCTCAGATGGGCATTAAACTGGTGCCCCATCTGCTGACATTAGTTGGTGGACGTTAAACATCCCATGGTGTCCTTCGCGAAGAGTAGGTGATCTATCGTCTGCACCATGATCAAATTCCATATTCCCTCCCTGACTTTCCCTGTGAGAGTAGTGACCAGTCCGAGATTGTAACCTAAGACCTGACGCCCCGTACAGAGCATGGCACATCAATAATTCCTTGATCACATTTGTTTCTTTACCATTGCTTCAGATGGCTATACAATATATTCTGTGTCTCAAGAACATTTCTTGGAAGACCTTGAGAATGCAGTGAACGAAGCAAAGGAAAACACGCCATCACCCTGAGTCGAACTGCGGAACCTCTTTCCTCGAGGGGCGGTGTGTGACATGGCCATGCTTATTGGCACAAACACTTCCTCATATGAAACCTTGGTTTGTCTTATTAGGTTCTTGAGGTGGTTTTTGTCACACACGTGTTTATGGGTCATTCCCGTGTTTCGTTGACCCAGATGTTTGCACTTTGTGCTCTGAGACTGAATTCCACACCGATCCATTGGATGACAACCTCAGACGCTGCTTCTACTCCTCTGCTTTGACATCCTTGTACAATCACACTGGATTAACTGCAACAAAATGATTCGTGAATGTCTCCGGAAGTTGGTGAAATCGACTTGGTATCGAAATCCTGGTCAAGCTGTTGATTATAACCATACGTAGTATGTGGCTCATTGGAGTCTTGTTGAAATTACTCGGCTGATATTCGTTACAATGCAAGCTCATTGTAATCTGATGGAAGTTTTGATGTAATTTAAAAATGATCTTTGCATGTACATGAGCCCATTTTAATAAAAGTGCAAAATTTTGAAACTCCTTATGATATCGTCATCGCTTAATTGGGCTAACGAAATCTTGACGTGCTTGCCATGTGATGCACTGATTGATGGAAAGTATAATTGGTACTGGGATGGAACATGTGTCTGGGGTTGTCCTCATTCGTGTCATTGCACTTGTGTGCATGATCATGTCCAAAATGGGGAGAGAAAGGAGGGATTTTTGTTTCTATTTTTAATACTTTCAAACTCATAAACGTCTTTTTTGGGGGGGGGTGGGGGGGACACATTTTATCCAACAGACTTTTTTGCTTTGAATAGCAGGTGCAAAGACGACAAATTGAACTTGCTCCTTTGTTTGTATTTCTCTATTTGAAGTATTGCGAGAAGTGTTTTTTTTTTTTTTTGTCGTTAGTCCGGGAGATTTTGAACAGCGCAGGTAAGGCAAACGTATCCTGAGGAAAAGACGATCGGAGGAGTGGTGGAGGATGATCTCGCAAGTAAGTGGCTGAAGACAGGGTTTTGCAATCACCCACGTGCGCGTCTGTGTCTGTCTGGGCCGTAACTTTTTTTTTTTTTTTAAATCATTTGAGCTTTTGTGATCAAATTTTTAACAAAGCTGAATTATGAGAATATGGAGAATACAAATTAATAATTTTGTTTTTAAATATTCATTATTTTTTTTCCTCAGCAACCACTTTTCCAATTGACAATTTTCAGGGTAGGAGCACCCTCCCCCCCCCCCCATGGAGAACATTTTAATGATTATGACGTCATTGGTCACATGATATGGCAGCCATCTTAGATTAAATGCTAAAAATTAAAACATCTCTCAAACGAAACCACTGATTGGAAATATGTGAAACTTGGCACACCTCATTCTACTCACAATGGGGGAATAAAGGATTGAGGATGACGTCATCGGTGAAGTGGTTTACCAGCCATATTTGTTTCACTCGAAATCCTTGTTTTCTCCATTGAGATTCAGTGTGTATTGTCCAGGCATAACTTTTTTTTACCGATTGAACTTTTGTCATGAACTCTTCAACAAGCCTTTATTATGAGATTGTTGAGAACACGAATTAATAAAATGTACAATGTTTTTTTATTTATTTTATAACTGTCCCTTTGGTCAAATTTGGTTCGAGTCCAAAGCTGACATGGACGGGCTTTGCATTTTGAGATGCTTTCTAATTGAACTTGTACTGATGAAATATCAATCAAGTTACACTGTCGAGTGATGATCCACCAACAGGTAAAACTACAAAGCAGGACCAACATCAACTCTTGTTACACCCGTACTCATTGTTGTATAATATTTTTTCACTGGCATCATCTACGACAATTGGTTCGTGGGTGCCAGCAGTGACAACTACTTTGGTTGTGTCTGTGTGTCTGTTTGTGACTCTCCAGAGCATAGTTCCGTGACGTATGATGTGATCTTGATGAAACTTGGACACAAGCTAGATATCATGGTCTAGTTGTGTCTTTTGTATGAGGGGTATCCCATGCCCCTTGTGGGCGGAGGAACACCCACTGGAACTTTTTATTTATTTTTAGATCCTTGTGGAGGATCTCTAAGTCTTACTCACGTTGTTGTTCTTCATTTTCTTCTTGTGGACTTTTTTGTTTCACAGCCTACAGTTTTCATCTAAACTTCCTGAAACTTGGCATGGATATGTAAAAATACCCTGCACAGACAGCAACTATCTCCGATTTTGGAAATTCCTCCGAGGAAAAAAAGTTATGATGTCAAAATATCTCCGCGAATGGAAATCGCCGAAAAAATTATCTCCGAAACTAGGCAAGCTTTTTGAATTCTGTTTGCGGGAATCGAACAGGGCATGAGCAGAGACTAATTACCGCACATATGATGCATCACGATGTCAAATCAATTTTTATGACGTCATTCCTATTTTTTGACATTTTTTGTTTCACAACCCAGAGTTTTCATCGGATCTTCGTGAAACTTGCCATGTATATACAGAAAGCCCAATCGCAGGCAGTAACCATCTCCGATTTTGGAAATTCTTCCTCGAAAAAAAGTTGACGTAATAATATCGCCGCTAATGGAAATAGCCTATACCGTTATCTCCGAAACTAGGCAAGCTGTTTGAATTATTGTTTGCGGGAATCAAGCCAGGCATTAGTACAGATAATTTATCGCAAACCTGATACATCACAATGACGTCATATTCGTTTTATGACGTCATCATGAAGAGGACGAGGATTTTAGCTCATTTGAGCTTGTTATTTTTTTTCTCGATTTTTTTTTTCCTTGCAATTTCATTTCCTAGAAGCTGTGCGTAATGTCCATAAGTACAACATATAAAAAAATCCGATTTTATTTGGTGAATTTTGACGGAAGAGATAGGTTTTTACTGTAGGGCTTCCTCAAAAGGTTCCACGACCTCAATTGTACCGATCGTGGCATTGTTCAATAACACCCGTGAACCATCTTCGCCTTTCGGCTTGTTTTTAATATAATCAGGATTATTGTGCATTCATTCGGTAAAACTATTGTAGTTGAATCTCGAAAATACGAATTGCAGCTTCTGCTGCTCATTACACCATCAGGACAACCCCAACCGATTGAAAATGCTTCATGCGGTTTATGAGCCCGAGTTTGTTTCGCTTTCTTGTGTATTTCAACTTATCTCAAAAATCCGTTATTTACATCTTTTCGAGCAATAAATAACGGCTTGTGCATCGTCATTAATTTACTCATTAATTCTGACGTCATTTAGAGTGGAAAAGGAACATGGAAGGATGAAGGTTTGTTGGTTGTTGCTCCAGAATGTGAGGGAAGGATGTGGGTTTGTTGGTTGTTGCAACACAATGTTTGGGAGGGAAGGATGTGGGTTTGTTGGTTGTTGCTTCACAATGTTTCGAAGGGAAGGATGTGGGTTTGTTGGTTGTTGCTTCACAATGTTTGGGAGGGAAGGATGTGGGTTTGTTGGTTGTTGCTCCAGAATGTGAGGGAAGGATGTGGGTTTGTTGGTTGTTGCAACACAATGTTTGGGAGGGAAGGATGTGCTCGAGAAAGAACCCCGAAGTGAAAGGGAAGAGATTAGTAATTTAATTGTTGTTGGTTGCAGGACATCGTGGGCATTTGTAATTCTGAACGTGCTGATCAGTGATCATCATGACCTGTGTCCCGGGACCGGTGCTCTCTCTGGCTTCGTGTGTCGCCGACGCTGCAGACGCAGACATCCCACGACTGTTGCTCCAATTGGAAGGTCGGTGGACGACGTCCGCTGTTCGAGTGTAACAATGGGCCGTTCAGCCCATCATGCCTGTGTGAACACCATACTAATTTACCTCCACAAGATCCAAGGAAGAAAATACAAGCCCCGTTAGAGCCCCGTTGACCACTGAATTAACATCAGGGGGTTGACTCAGCCTGTCATCCTTCCTTGGTCCGTGAAATGAGCACCAGTGTACTGGTAATAGGGGCACTGCATCAGCAGCATCGCCGCGCTCTGGACCAATGATGCAACCAGCAGTCCAAAAACGCAGCACATGATGGGAACATCCCTATACCCTCTATCTCCATAACGTCCAGGAACCTATCTAATTCTAATTTAAACTTATCTACTGTTTCTACTGCCACTACCTTTCCAGGGAGACCATTCCATGCATTAACTACGCGCTGAACCCTCTCGATGGCATCTATGTCCTTCTGGAACTGTGGTGACCAAAACTGATTACAATATTCTAGATGTGGCCCTCACTAAATTCCTGTGCAAAGTTAACACCATCTTTTGCTTTTTAATTGATCCCCTCCTTATACAGCCTCAAACCCTATTTGCTTTACCTTTAGCTGACTGGCATTGTGCTGCCTGCTTCCTCCCATATCTATTACCACCCCCAAATCCTTCTCCTGTGTGACACACTCCAAAATTACCCCTTACATCTTGTAATCTCTATTTTCATTGTTCTTTCCCATCCCCAACACCTTACACTTGCTCAGGTTAAATTATTTTGCCCAATCTCGACAAGTATCAATACTTTCCTGTATGATCACCACCCCCTCTGCTATCCACCTTACCTCCAAGCTTTGTGTCATCTGCAAATTTGGAAAGCTTACTCTTCACCCCCATTCTCCAAATCGTTGATGTAAATAATGAATAGTAATGGTCCAAGTACTGATCCCTGAGGTACCCCACTACTTACATCTTCCCACTCAGTCACCCTTTGCTTCCGACCACTAAGCCAGTTTGCAATCCAATTAGCCACCTGACCAGCCACTCCACAAGCCCTCACTTTCGCTAACAACCTCCGATGTGGTACCTTATCAAATGCCTTCTTAAAGTCTAAATATACTACGTCCACTGCCTTTCCCTGTTCATGGACCCAATCTATCCCTGGCAAGTTAAAATCCCCCATGATCAATACTCTTCCCTTACCACATGCCTTTTCGAATTCTTCATGTACTCCTCCTTCCTCCTCTCCCTTCCCACCCAAAGCCCTATAAAAGCATCCTCCCAGTATCTTACTGTTTTTACAATCTCTAATCTCCACCCATACAGAATCCTCAACATTTATTCCTTCCTTAAGGCCCTGTCACACCTTGACGTTTTAGCCGGCGTATGGCAACGTATCAAAATGTATGTAAAACGCTGGCGTACGCTGAACTATTGATGTTTTTAAAAAGTTTTTGGCGTATTCATAACGAGTTGGACGTATGCATAACGTATTAGTAACGTACACAGAACGTTTCGATAACTTATAGATAACTTGTACCAACGAATGCTTAGCGTGTTGTCGGCGTTCACAACGTATGCCCAACGATAGTCTAATGTATGCATAGCGCGCGGCAGCGTATCGCCGACTATCACGTGGCGTAGCCTATTAAAAGGCTGCCACTCGACGATTCAAATCATAACCGCACAATAAATCGAAGTGTCAACATCACCGTCATGCCCTGTCACACCTTGACGTTTTAGCCAGCGTATGCCGACGTATGAAAAATTTGTCTAAAACGCTGGCACACGTCGAATACGTTATGGGTAAGTTTTGTATACGTTAAGAGCACGCTGAAGCACGCTGGCATACGTCGTCATACGCCAAGCTCGTCGACAAATTTTAAGCATGCTCAAAAATTTTCGACGTATGCCAGCGTATGACTCGCTGGCCATAAGTTGTAGGCACATTATGCGATCATTGACACACGTCGACACACGTAACTTGTAAGTTACTCATAAGTCGAAACACGTCGAGGTAATTAATGTTTAGCGTACATAAAACTTATTTCTAACCTATGAGTAATGTGCTTTGAACCTATGTGTAACGTATCTCCAACGCATATTGACGTATGTAGACGTATTTGACGTCTTCCGGACGATCACAGAACTTACTGAACGTGTTTCTAACTTACAGCTACCATATAATGGTGTATTGGCAGCGTTTAGGGGAATTGGTATATAAAAATGGGATTCACAGGAGGAACCCGTCAGTGTTCCAGACTCCATGTTTTTTTTTTTGTTTGTTTTTTTCTTCTTCGGTATGATGGTCATGTTGACACTTCGATTTCTAGTGCGGTTATGATTTAAATCATTGAGCGGCAGCCTATTAATATTATATTATATTATAACCGCACTGGAAATCGAAGTGTCAACATCACTGTCATGCCGAAGAAGAAGAAAAAAAAAAAAAGAAAAAAAAACATGGAGTCTGGAACACTGACTGGTTCCTCCTGTGAATCCCATTTTTATATACCAATTCCCCTAAACGCTGCCAATACACCATTATACGGAGGCTGTAAGTTAGAAACATGTTCAGTAAGTTCTGTGGTCGTCCGGAAGACGTCAAATTCGTCTACATACGTTAATATGCGTTGGAGATACGTTACTCATAGGTTAGAAATAAGTTTCGGGTACGCTAAACATTACCTCGACGTGTTTCGACTTACGAGTAACTTACAAGTGACGTGTGTTGACGTGTGTCAACAATCGCGTAACGTGCCTACAACTTATGGCCAGCGTATGTGGAACGTGTGAGTCATACGCTGGCATACGGCGAAAAATTTTGAGCACGTTAAAATTTGTCGACGAGCTCGGCGTACTACGACGTATGCCAGCGTGCTTCAGCGTGCTCTTAACGTATACAAAACTTACCCATAACGTATTCGACGTGTGCCAGCGTTTTAGACAAATTTTTCATACGTCGGCATACGCTGGCTAAATCGTCAAGCTGTGACAGCCCCTTTAATGTCACCCCTTTCTCTTGATGCAATGCTGTCCTTCACCCAGATTGCTACTCCCCCTCCTATTCTCTCCTTCCTATTACACCGATACACCTTGTTGCCTTCTAATCCTGTCCTCCAGTTACTCCCCTCCTTAAACCATGTTTAAGGAGTTCAGTATTCCTGTCCCCTCGTTTTCCAGTGAGTTGTTTTGAATTATCAGCAGTAGGTATGTTTTTTTTTTTTTTTTTCTTCATGCACATAACCCAGGGTTTTTTTATCTTTGATTTATTGGAGCGATCGAGGCAGCGGTCAGTTGCCTATACACTGCCTAAATAAAAGCATGCGTTAGAATGACATGTTTTATGTTTCGAACAAGATCACCCGAGAGAGGGCGGGTACTCTGCTCATACAAGATAATTCATCATTTAATACCCAACCAGTGAAAATGATGCTTTTGCAGTAACAAGGCTATAAAAGAAAAATTAATCTGTTCAGAGAATTGGAACAGTCACAAATGTTCAATCAAGCCTAAACACAAACAGCTGGACGGCACACAAAAGGGGGAAACGAGAGTGATTTTTAGGCCTCAATTTTTCTTCTTGAGATTAAGAATTTCCCAGTTTGTTCTGGGTCTGGGTTTCTGCAAAGGTTCAAGTGCGAGGACATGACGGTGGCTTTGGGTCATGTGGTGCCATTCATGTGTGAAATGATGACATCTATCCTTGCTTTCTTTGTGGAAAGCTTAATTTCCTGGAGAAAAAGCTTGCACTACTGTTGCTAATGGTTTATTTTTTATGTTGAAGTCGATATTCATGCTATGTTGCAGAAATCCTGGCTGATGTGGGTGGAGGCCATCAGGTCACTGTTCTCAAGCGTTCTGTGTGGGCAATGCAGCTGCTGCACTACTGCTCTCTGTCCCTCCGCCATGAACATTCTCATCTGCACAGTAGCTGGATAAATTTAGCGCAACTGGCACGCATTATCAGGTTGCTCAATGGCTTTTGTTCCTAATGACTATTCTAATGAAGAGGATTATAAATTATTTCAAGGGCCATCTACAAATGATGTACACAAATTACCAGCCTTTTCACTCCTTCTACCGTCTATGGCTTCATCCTTTGTTCTCTTTAACCTCTTCCTTTGTTCTCCTCTACCCTCCCACACTTCGCTACCCATCCTACTCGATTCCATCCTCCTCCTTTGTCTTCCTTTTCTCATTTTGCCTCATAGCTTCTCTCTGTCAGGAAAAGACTGGTTTCTCATTAAGTTGGAGAGGGAGAGAGTAATTTGATGTCCTTAACTCGAGAATTTTTCTACTTCCTATGTTGTGTATATATATATATATATATATATATATATATATATATATATATATATATATATATATATATATATATATATATATATATATATATATATATATATATATATATATATATATATATATATATATATATATATTTATTTATTTTACACTTGCAACTTTGTTTTTTTTAACTCTCTTCTCTTTATCTTTCTGTTTATGTCTCTGTCCTGATTTTGGCACTGATTGCAACGTGAAGATTTCTTTTGAGTTTTGAAAGATCATAATGAACTTGAAATTATGAGCGAACCTGGACTTTAGTCTGGTTAGCTTATGCGATCGAGCAGTGTCTGTGGGTAAGTCAGTCAGTCAGTCAGTCCGTAAACACTTCAGTCATTATCGCTTGAACCAAACACACGATTTCAATGAAACTTGACCACAACTTTCAACACCCATGATGTACTAAAGTTCGATCACGGCATTTTAAAAGTATCGGGGTCTTAGGGGGGTCTGCAGGGGGTTTAAGTGACTGTTGCTCCTGATCCAGTTTTTTTTATGTTGGATAGCTCTGCTTTTAACTTTTTTTTTTTAATTTTGAAAAAAAAAAAGCTGTGTCCTTCTCAATTGATCTTTCATTGAAAATAATGTAGATAACCTTTGTGCCACATGTACATTGCCATCAGAATTTATTCCATTGATTACAAAAGGAGAAAATACATGTATTATTGTATTTCAATCTGGAAAAACTGTGCAGCCTTTCAGAATGTTATTGCAGAGGTGCTTTTTAAATGGATAAAACATCCAAATGGACCCAGCACAATATTTTAGTTTTTGTAATAGATGACAATTTCCCACAACTCCGATTGTTAGAGGGGCATTTAAATTAGAGTTATGTTTGTCTTGTGTTACCTGCATAGTCCGTGAGCATCAGATGCGGCTGTATGGACATTTGGCTCGTTTTCCTGCCGCCGATCCTGCTCACCAGATTCTCTCAGCGAGGGAATCTCATGAGTGGAGGAGGCCAATGGGCTGACCATGTGCCTCGTGGTTGCAGCAGGTTGATCAGCATCTCAAGGAGATGGGGATGGGCCAGGCATCTGCCTGGGGGATGGCCAGACGGAGGCCCCTGGAGTACCGGCGGAAAGTGGATGCAGTGACGCGCTGCTCCAGCGAATGCTCCCATACCTGACCTGACCTGACCTGATCTGCTTTAAGTATTCAGGCTGGCAGGGCTGGTCTGCGAACTCGTCCTTTGAGCTGTGTAACCTGGGTTCGAATTTCAGCCCAGCTATAAACTGTAGCCCTGTTGTTTAGGGGGCAACACAATGTATCAATGTATGTTCTATCCATCAGAAAAATGTAGAGCTGGAGGACTAGTCTGCTAACAATGGTTGTTGGTGGATATTAAAGATCCCAACACTTGTTTTGAAAAGAGGAGTCAAGTTATCGGCGGCACTTTGAACAAATTCCAAATTCCTGCCACCTTCACTCGAGTATTTTTCAATGGTGTCATATCTGTCCAGGATTTCGTTCTCGCCTACAATAGTTGCTCAATTTGTCAACAACATCCTGAAGCTCTGTCTCGAGTATGGGTCTCCGTTATTAATATTTTTTTATGTCGAAGTAAAAACATTTTATAAATTATTGGTCACTGTGTCTTCGACCTAAGTGGATAAACAAGATATCACATCAGTTACATATTGGCCTTGGCTTCTAATATAATAGCGAAGACTGAAATGGTGGTGGTGGTGTTGTCGTCTCGTCATGTCACAGACCCTCACCCACCAGACTATCTGTGAACATGCATTTTGTTTTGTGCAGCTCGTGCTGTGTAGGCTTGGAGCCAGACACAGACGTTGAAGAATTTTATATCGAGTTCCTCCCTACAGCTCTGGACAACATGCTTCTGCTTGCACAAAGATTACACGCACAAAGGGTTCCTTCTGACAAGGTGGGTGAATATCTAGTTACTATGTAGTTATATACCTAATTCTCGTTTTGTGGTTTATCCTATTTTGTTTCCACAGTATCAATGTTTCTTTTTCATTGTCATCAAAACGACAGGTGTTTCATTGCTGTTTTATGACACATTAAATGGAAAATTATTTTGAGGTAAAGTTTCCTGATGTTCACAGTCGTTATTGTCAGGTGCCAACATGTTAAGGGCACATTTCACAAGCATCATGCCTCTCCTACCCAGTTATGAAGTCGTTACCCCATGTGTGAAGTGAAAAGCGGGATTAAGCAAGTGGTTCGTTTTGTCTGTCTGTCTATACGCGCCAGTCGATGACGGAGGAATGACTTGATTTCAATTGAATGTTATATTTTGAACATGAATCGGAACATGAACCTGAAGTTTAACAGTACTTTGGCTGTGAAATTGACAAAATGTATGGAATCTCGTCCAGATCGTACATGCGCAGAGGAGTAAGATAATATTCTTACTCTGCCTGTCTGGCAGAAAAAGAAAATTGAAAGTAATTCAAAGCAAGAAACTTGCTGTTTTTAGCAATATTATAAAGGACACAAGCAACAAGCATGAATAACTAATATAATGTGTTAAATAGGGTGGTGTAAAAGACGGTGTATCAACAGCGGTACACTTCCGGAACAAGTTTTTGTTTCTCTACAGACTTTAAAACCTTTCTTTCATTTCAATCGAATTATATACTTGGACACTGTATATCACAAATCGCCTTGGTGGCATTTTCAAAAGCCTTCCGGTCAGCAATACTTGGCCAAAATTTTTACGCCATTATTCTCCTCCTTTGTTACGCCATCTTCAAAGGTTATCTACATTATTTACGCCATTATCTACATTATTGTATTCTTCTTCTTCTTCTTCCTCTTCTTCTTCTTCTTCTTCCTCTTCTTCTTCCTCTTCTTCTTCCTCTTCTTCTTCCTCTTCTTCTTCCTCTTCTTCTTCCTCTTCTTCTTCCTCTTCTTCTTCCTCTTCCTCTTCCTCTTCTTCTTCTTCCTCTTCTTCTTCCTCTTCTTCTTCTTCCTCTTCTTCTTCTTCCTCTTCTTCTTCTTCCTCTTCTTCTTCCTCTTCTTCTTCCTCTTCTTCTTCCTCTTCTTCTTCCTCTTCTTCTTCTTCCTCTTCTTCTTCCTCTTCTTCTTCCTCTTCTTCTTCCTCTTCTTCTTCCTCTTCTTCTTCCTCTTCTTCTTCCTCTTCTTCTTCCTCTTCTTCTTCCTCTTCTTCTTCCTCTTCTTCCAAAACCTTAACCTCGAGGACTCGCCTCTTGTATATACAAGATCCGGATCTCCTTAAATACTAAACACCTGTACACATCCTCGCATTGACGGTGCCTTTTGAGAGCGTCTATCATGAACTTTTAAATATATTCGGACATTCGCTTTAAAGTTTCGAAAAGTTCACGTTACTATTTAAAGATTATTCCATTTATTGTATTGTAATTTCGTAAATACATTATGACGGGTCTCGCTATTGGCTTACTCAAGACACGTGCCGAAATATCGGAAGTTTTTTTTTTTTTTTTTTTTAAGCCGACAAAACCTTTTGGACGCTGCTCTTGGACACATTTGTCCTTGTTTTTTTTGCAAGACTTCATGCAGTAAGGTGTTCTATGAACTCTTGAGTTGAACCTGTGGTGAATTTGGCAAATGCCCACTTTACGAGCAGGGCTGTCTCTCTGGATAATAACTTTAAACACTACTTTATGACATGTATGATGCAGTGTTCTCACGAGCACAAAACAGCAGGTATTTAAGGGTGTATTCACCTGGTTTATAAAATGAGCACTCTAAGCTCTTGATGACCACCAGGTACTCTTAATTTTTCTTGTCTTCGAAGTTGAGGCTCGTGGAAGAGCTAGTTCACTGAATGGATCAGGAAGTAAAAGACAAAATCATGCATCGGTTGGACAATATGGATACAGAAAGAAACTCCAATGAGGGAAAATTGTAAGGCGGGTGGATTTGGGTGGTGCTAACAAGGGTAGAAAATATGGTTTTGTATTGGTAACGATCTGAAATGGTGGTGAACAGCTGTTGTGAAGACTTGGAGGGAAGAATGAGATAAAGGATGTGAAAGTTGATTCCACAGGTGGGGGGAAAAAAGGAACAAATGAATGGAGGTGAGCAATGATCCTAAATTCAAGTAGTTTTACCAGAAGGGGGTTGATGGTGGACCGTGTGAGCTCTGCAGAAATCTGGAGGGGGGAAGGGGTGGGGGGACAAAGCACGGAAAGAGCAGAGGGTGCAAGACCAGAAAGGAGGCAGTAGAAGACAGAGACCACCGACCTGTCTGCGATGGAGAACTGATCGACCTATGGACTCGGCTTCAGCATGGGAGGTTCCAATGATCTTGAAGGCCTTGGTTTCCATGGCATCAAGCTGAACAAAATGTGAGGCAGGGAAGCCAGCCTATAGGTGAGAGCAGTATGCCACAAGCTGTGGACGAAGGCCTTGCAGGTGAATAGGAGTTCAGGTGTGCCAAGGAAGGACTTTGTATGATGGAGGCGGCCCCGTCGGCAGCTGGCTTTGTCGGCCATCTTTGAAATGTGGTTTGCCTAATAAATATCATGGCTGGTAGTGAGACCAACAGGAGTATGAATGACTGAACTTCCTCAAGAGGATTGTTAAGAAAGTATTTGGGGGGAGGTGGGGGTTGCTAGATGGTCCTTTCGGAGAGAAATAGTTAGAGTGTGAGATTTGTCAGGTTTGAAAAACATATTCCAAGTGTATGACCAGACTGTGATTTTTTTTGTTTTCAAGGCTTACCTGAAGAGAGGGAAGAGGCTGCAGCCTGCCTGTCTGAAGGATGAGTGTGGAATGACAAGAAAAATAGATAAAAGGATTTTCCTGAAAATCAGGAATGGGACTGAGCCCAGAACACTGCCTTAGGGCACTCCAGCCATGACAAGGAGAGGATGTGAAAGGATTCCGTTTAGTGCCACATGTTGGCAACGAGAGTTGAGGAAATCGGTAACAATGTGTGGAGATGACCTTGGATGCCATAGGCAAAGAGTTTGGAGAGTAAGGCAGGACGCCAGACTCTGTCAAAAGCACGAGCTATGTCCAGAGAGATGGCCGTGATCTTATGCCTGACATTGAGAGTCTCTATCCATCATTGGGTGAGGAGAAGCAGCATTTCCAAGGTGGAGTGACCTGGAGTGAAACCAAATTGGTGATCTGAGATGAGGTTGTCAGAGAAAAGGAAGGATTTCATATCAACTGTGATGATTGATTCCATGACCTTGCTGATGATTGGAAGGAAGCTGATCGGTCTGAAGATATATCAGCTCATTGTTTGCTCCTTTCAACCCTTTTCAGCATTTCCTCTGGTCATTTTTAAAGTGTAGTCAAAATATTCACCAAAACGAGAAAATACAGTCAATTATTGGAGCCAAATCTGCTATCTCTCCTTAATTTATCAATTACCGGCAAGCGTTTGATCTTTACGCGAAACGGATCTGGAGTTGAGCCGTTTCTCAATTATTAATTAATATAATTACTGATTTCTATCCAAGCCAGTAATTCATAATTATTGAAAAGCTAATCTGCTACTATTTGATAATACCTACATTGGTTAATTTATCAGGACTTTTGTCTTCTTCTTCTTCTTCTTCTTCTTCTTCTTCTTCTTCTTCTTCTTGTTCTTCTTCTTCTTCTTCTTCTTCTTTTTCTTCTTCTTCTTCTTCTTCTTCTTCTTCTTCTTCTTCTTCTTCTTCTTCTTCTTCTTCTTCTTCTTCTTCTTCTTCTTCTTCTTCTTCTTCTTCTTCTTCTTCTTCTTCTTCTTCTTCTTCTTCTTCTTCTTCTTCTTCTTCTTCTTCTTCTTCTTCTTCTTCTTCTTCTTCTTCTTCTTCTTCTTCTTCTTCTTCTTCTTCTTCTTCTTCTTCTTCTTCTTCTTCTTCTTCTTCTTCTTCTTCTTCTTCTTCTTCTTCTTCTTCTTCTTCTTCTTCTTCTTCTTCTTCTTCTTCTTCTTCTTCTTCTTCTTCTTCTTCTTCTTCTTCTTCTTCTTCTTCTTCTTCTTCTTCTTCTTCTTCTTCTTCTTCTTCTTCTTCTTCTTCTTCTTCTTCTTCTTCTTCTTCTTCTTCTTCTTCTTCTTCTTCTTCTTCTTCTTCTTCTTCTTCTTCTTCTTCTTCTTCTTCTTCTTCTTCTTCTTCTTCTTCTTCTTCTTCTTCTTCTTCTTCTTCTTCTTCTTCTTCTTCTTCTTCTTCTTCTTCTTCTTCTTCTTCTTCTTCTTCTTCTTCTTCTTCTTCTTCTTCTTCTTCTTCTTCTTCTTCTTCTTCTTCTTCTTCTTCTTCTTCTTCTTCTTCTTCTTCTTCTTCTTCTTCTTCTTCTTCTTCTTCTTCTTCTTCTTCTTCTTCTTCTTCTTCTTCTTCTTCTTCTTCTTCTTCTTCTTCTTCTTCTTCTTCTTCTTCTTCTTCTTCTTCTTCTTCTTCTTCTTCTTCTTCTTCTTCTTCTTCTTCTTCTTCTTCTTCTTCTTCTTCTTCTTCTTCTTCTTCTTCTTCTTCTTCTTCTTCTTCTTCTTCTTCTTCTTCTTCTTCTTCTTCTTCTTCTTCTTCTTCTTCTTCTTCTTCTTCTTCTTCTTCTTCTTCTTCTTCTTCTTCTTCTTCTTCTTCTTCTTCTTCTTCTTCTTCTTCTTCTTCTTCTTCTTCTTCTTCTTCTTCTTCTTCTTCTTCTTCTTCTTCTTCTTCTTCTTCTTCTTCTTCTTCTTCTTCTTCTTCTTCTTCTTCTTCTTCTTCTTCTTCTTCTTCTTCTTCTTCTTCTTCTTCTTCTTCTTCTTCTTCTTCTTCTTCTTCTTCTTCTTCTTCTTCTTCTTCTTCTTCTTCTTCTTCTTCTTCTTCTTCTTCTTCTTCTTCTTCTTCTTCTTCTTCTTCTTCTTCTTCTTCTTCTTCTTCTTCTTCTTCTTCTTCTTCTTCTTCTTCTTCTTCTTCTTCTTCTTCTTCTTCTTCTTCTTCTTCTTCTTCTTCTTCTTCTTCTTCTTCTTCTTCTTCTTCTTCTTCTTCTTCTTCTTCTTCTTCTTCTTCTTCTTCTTCTTCTTCTTCTTCTTCTTCTTCTTCTTCTTCTTCTTCTTCTTCTTCTTCTTCTTCTTCTTCTTCTTCTTCTTCTTCTTCTTCTTCTTCTTCTTCTTCTTCTTCTTCTTCTTCTTCTTCTTCTTCTTCTTCTTCTTCTTCTTCTTCTTCTTCTTCTTCTTCTTCTTCTTCTTCTTCTTCTTCTTCTTCTTCTTCTTCTTCTTCTTCTTCTTCTTCTTCTTCTTCTTCTTCTTCTTCTTCTTCTTCTTCTTCTTCTTCTTCTTCTTCTTCTTCTTCTTCTTCTTCTTCTTCTTCTTCTTCTTCTTCTTCTTCTTCTTCTTCTTCTTCTTCTTCTTCTTCTTCTTCTTCTTCTTCTTCTTCTTCTTCTTCTTCTTCTTCTTCTTCTTCTTCTTCTTCTTCTTCTTCTTCTTCTTCTTCTTCTTCTTCTTCTTCTTCTTCTTCTTCTTCTTCTTCTTCTTCTTCTTCTTCTTCTTCTTCTTCTTCTTCTTCTTCTTCTTCTTCTTCTTCTTCTTCTTCTTCTTCTTCTTCTTCTTCTTCTTCTTCTTCTTCTTCTTCTTCTTCTTCTTCTTCTTCTTCTTCTTCTTCTTCTTCTTCTTCTTCTTCTTCTTCTTCTTCTTCTTCTTCTTCTTCTTCTTCTTCTTCTTCTTCTTCTTCTTCTTCTTCTTCTTCTTCTTCTTCTTCTTCTTCTTCTTCTTCTTCTTCTTCTTCTTCTTCTTCTTCTTCTTCTTCTTCTTCTTCTTCTTCTTCTTCTTCTTCTTCTTCTTCTTCTTCTTCTTCTTCTTCTTCTTCTTCTTCTTCTTCTTCTTCTTCTTCTTCTTCTTCTTCTTCTTCTTCTTCTTCTTCTTCTTCTTCTTCTTCTTCTTCTTCTTCTTCTTCTTCTTCTTCTTCTTCTTCTTCTTCTTCTTCTTCTTCTTCTTCTTCTTCTTCTTCTTCTTCTTCTTCTTCTTCTTCTTCTTCTTCTTCTTCTTCTTCTTCTTCTTCTTCTTCTTCTTCTTCTTCTTCTTCTTCTTCTTCTTCTTCTTCTTCTTCTTGTCAGCACAATGTGATGAATCAATTTCTGGGTTTTTTTTTTGCAGAAGTTGCTTAGACTAGCACATATTGAGCCAAAGATAAGTATCGGTCAGTAACAATTTCTGCCAGGTCAGTATCGGTCAGTAATTCGTTGGACGATCTCTTGCCCTGTCCTTTGAGGTTCTCAGTCCTATCTGGACGCTCAATTTGACTGGCATTTTTCCATTTTTATGATGTCATTAATATAGTTTTTCTCTCTTTATATTGTATGTGGCTCGAAGTTGCACTTTTAGACAGGAGCGCATTAGAACAATAACAACAATCTCGGAATGGCACCGGAAGCACCTTCCACTGGAATGCTGTGATTGAACTTCCTTCTATTTATATCGATGAGCACACTTTATTTACAAGTGCATTCATTTCGTAATTAGATACAAATTAACTCTTTACGGAGCCAAAAAAAAAGCTCGTACCTGACTACGTCAGCACAGGACTGACTGATTTTGATCACACGCATTCGTGTACTCTTCCTTGGCCTACCTTGTCATCTGACATGTGAACGACACAGTGATGAAATACTTGAAAGAGTACAAGTTTTTGAATTTTGATGAGATTTGTTATAATTATGGACAAATTTATCGCTAAGTTTGACAGAAATTCCTGCTTGTTATGATTTTTACTGTTTCACCAAAAATATTCTTAATTTGAAATGAAAAATCACCAATAGTTTTGTTTGATATATTTTTCTGGGAACAGCGAACGCGAGTGGAAGTCCTGACTTGTTAAAACCGACGAGTCTAACATGTGCCACAGCCCAGAAAAGTGAAAGCAGGAAGTACATATTGATCTCTGCCTTAACCGCAACTCCCCAAATTTTCACCAATTTAAGCAACCTGCCAGAGCAAGCTCGTGTGATTTTATAAAAAAAAATTTAAGCAAACTCCTGTGATTTATAAAGACTAACGGTAAGTACTCTTGAATTTGATTACATCCCACAGTTACGATGGAAAGGTAAAGTGAGAGTGACTACTGAATAGTAGGACGCCTGTAATTGAGAAGCGATCACAATACACCTCTCGACAGATCCCTTCCTGCGGCAAATAACTTTGTTCGCTCACTTACAATCAACTTTTCAGCGTGTTTTTTTTATTTAATGAATGTTGTTATTTTTTCCAAAAACCTTGTTTTTTTTTTTTCCATATTTCTATTTAGGGACACGTGTGCTTATGTCGTTGTGGTTGTGTGATCAGAATGATGACAAAGAGGGCATCCTGAGAAGTTTGATGATTGTCCTGGACTCCATGAACCATCTAGTTGGGAGTTTTGCACAACTTGCCATTCAAGGTGCTGCACTTGGGAAATTGTACATATCTCTTCCTTTAGATTTTTTATCATTTCAGGAATTCCTGTGGGTTGTGAAGTTCCTTGTATTTCATGTAATACATGCAGTAAAGTCTCATTATCATGAACAATATGTTGTGTGGATTGGCTGTTGTATCAGAAATGTAATACCAGGAGTACTCCCTTCCTATGTTGAAGACACCGTCAGCTGGACTGACCTCTTTCACTTGAATTATATCTTATAAACGTAAAACACATGAAAATGACACTACTCTCCAGGTTTATTTCACATAGCATTGTCTTTCACGTCACAGCCTTTCATAAAGGGAATGATGATGTTCCTTTGGTTTGCTGTTACAATCACAAACCCCTGTTGCACATTTCGTCGGCTGCATGTGCTCATCCATAATTATTCTCACCTTATTGCGTTTTTACCTGAGATAAAAGCTTGTATTATAAATGATTTGGGCTAAATTGGAGATGAAAACACAAACATATTTTCCAAACCATGTTGTTTGGCAGTTGTGAAATCGAATCACCTACTTGAGCTCCTGATGTCGAGTGATGCTGAGACGTTCTGTGCCACAATTGCTGTCTATCGTAACGCTCTAAATCACAGGTGAGTTGCTGGCTCCTTTGTCAGTCTGTTAGCTGACATTATGACTGCACTTCCATCCTGACCTGCTTACCACACGATCCCCCGGACCAACTAAAAATCTTTGTACTCAACCCCTCCCTCCCAGCTCCCTCTTACCCCACCCATCCTGTCCCATCATCTCACCCTGCCTCTTAAATGCTTGGGCAAGGCACTCGGCACATTGTATGTACCTCCTCGTTTGTGCAATTGTTAAGAATACCAGAGAGGAAGGGGTTCCCACTCCTTCCCATGCATGCTTCAATATACTGTCAAATTTTGTGTGGTTTGTAATCGCCAACGGGAGTTTGTAATCGTGAGCTAAGTAAAACTCGACAAAGGGTTAATGCCCAAAACCTCAGCTTCTCTTGCTTCCCGCAGCAGGGAGCATACCTCAATCGACATCCTGTTGATTTGATCCAAAGTAAAACTGGAACGGGGGTAATGTTATCACAGATGGGGTAATATAATCACATGATATCTGTGGTATTATCATAGATGATATTCAATTGGTGTTCATGTTACCACCAACTTGCAGGTACCTGTTGGTCAAGTACATATTCAAACTTTACATTGTGACCAGTTTTCTAAAGGATGTGGAAAAACTTATGTTTGTTTTCCAAGTGCAACCAATTAAAGGACAAGTAAACCTATGATTTGTCACCTCATGGCTGGTTTTGCAGGACGGTGCTGACAGAGGTGGGAAAGGATTTTGTGAAACGAATCATGGAAGAGCTCGTCTCTCAGCTATTATCCTCATCACTAACGCAGCCCAGGGAAATAGAGCTTCAGATATGTGCGCTGCTGCTGGCCATTACCAAGCTTCACCCTCCATCAGCATCATATCTAACAAAACACAATGAAGGTGTATATTCCAAACCGTAGGACAAGGCCATCATGACTATCACTCTTCTGCCTCATGAAGTGGACCTTTATAATTAGAAGTTGGTCTACTTTGTACAGGGGCTAATGTTGATCATGAAGGAGCAGTTTTGGAAAATGTCAACATGAATTTTATAATTGCACCAGCAAAGTGCATGGTCCTTTGACCTTAGAATATTTGTTGTTGTATTCTGAACTATTTTTCACTGTAATCGTCACAAAATGCTGCACAGATGAAACAACAATGTGCACTTCATTGGTCCACAAAATTGTATTTGTAAGTCATAGATTCACCTAATAAGATTGCAAAAATAAAAAAAAACACTATCACAGAACAAAATGAAGCACAGATTTGGACACAGTGCTGCTGCTTATGTCTATACTTGTACACGATGTGCTTAAAATAGTACACACGATGACAGGTATACAAACTGCAATATAAAGTGAATAACCTTGCATTTGTTGTTAACAAAGACTAAAATAATGAAATAAGTAATGTGAATAAATTAAACATAATGGAGGAATATTAGGCCCTTTGTGTTAATTGAGATAAAGTTTGAGGGGATGTTGAAAAGTAATACCTCCTGTTCTTTTTCTCCAAAGCAGGTAAATATATTCGAATGAAACAAAGCGTCGTCGACACTTTAGTTCCTCCCCTCCATTGGGTGCGAAGTTTTGTGATTTTGACACTTGATGTCTCAGTGCTACATTTGTCAAGATAGCAGAGGGCAGTGCGACATTGTCGATGCTGTGAAGCATGAAGGATGAGACTGGAGATGAGAGTTGGGTGTACTTTTACGATCCTGAAAGTCAGACATGGTCAATGAAGTACCACCACAAAGGACCGACACAGATGACTTGGTTCCGTCAGATTTTCCCCAAACTTGAGGAGCACTTTTGTGGAGAACATGTTTCTCCTGACTGTTATGTCAAGGCTGCTGTAAAGCGCCGGTAAGGTTGGCTGAACGCACAGTTCTATCATGAGGAGGAGGAGGAGATTGGGACCATACTCTGCAGAGCGTTGATGCTGCTTAAGCAGTCTCCTTGGCTATTGGGCACAATCCTGGACGGGTCGCCACTCCGACACAGTATACCAGCATGCTGGCACTCATTTTGCCAACCTCGGATGGATGGCAGGCTGAGATAACCCCACCTGGTATTAATTCAACAGCTCAGCAGGAATTGAACTCAGGACCCTAGGATCCAAAGCCTACCACCCTAACCATTAAGCCAACACCAGGCATATCATGATGGCGTCACAAAAACTACTTGAAAGTTTGTAGGAATGTGTGCACCGCAGTGGTGATTATGTGAATAAATAAATATGCACCAGGGTAGAAAAACCATTGATGTTGGTGTCTGTCTTTGTTTCATTCACATATTTGTACCTGTTTTCGAGAAAAAGGATAGGAGGCATGACCTTTCAGTACGTCCTCACATATATTTATCGTTCCCAGTTACAAGGAAGATGTAGTCACAAAGCTGACCAGGCACACTCTGACAGGCACAGATCAACTGATTAAGCACAGCAGGTTACAATTCCAATGTGGCATTTGCATAGTACACAGCAGATGTTGCAGAAACTCGGTGATAGTTTAGCTTTGAAATGTTACTAACTTTGGTAAGGACACTGGCATCCTCATGTTCACGAAAGGGCCTTGTCTCAAACGTTTTCACAGCAACGCTCTCCCCAGTTTTCCCGACATCATGGCTGCCAAACCCTCTCGCGCACAAAACCAATTTGTCCTCGCAGAACAACCGTATGCTTGGCTCGATCAACCAGTCAGCATTCAGTATCCAATCGGCAAGCATGTCACGACAACTTACAGAAAAAATGGTTTTCAGTTGTCGTGATCATCGGAAAAATAACAAATGACGACGAGCACAGATCGAAAGTATCTCCCCGATTCTGCATATGTTTTTAGTCCAATACATGTACCATTGATTTCTTATAAACATGAAAACTTGAGATGAGATATTCTCCTTATTAATTTATTTTCATCTCGTTTTATGATCACTTGATGTTCCACAGTTGGCTTCATGTGCCATGTAACGTTTAATATGACAACATCGACTTTTAAATCCACTCAGTTGGCCAAACTGCATATTTATCTCACTTGGTGACATTGGAAATGCTGCTCTGATTTTTAAAAAATTTTTTTCCAAAATCATCAGAATCATTCCATCTCCCCAGATGATTTCAAATCTGGATAATTCGACCAATAAACAAAGTAAACTATCTTTAAGTCCTTGGTTCTTGGACATTTGAATTTCCTGAATTTTTTTCCAATTTTTCACGAGCTCTGTCAAATTTTTCTTCATGTAATTGGTTGATGAAATTACATTCACAATTTGAACACCCAAATATTTTCAGTCATATTTTGACTATTATTTCGTATGCAGCCTGTGGCTGCTGGTTGCATCATTGCTGGGAGCTTGGCTGTGCCGCTGATGCAGTGCCCCGTTTCCAGTAAGCTTGTACTCATTTTGCTGACCTCAGAAGGATGACAGGCTGAGTCAACCCAACTCGTGTTATTTAACGGAAACACACGGGCTCAAACTCACGACCCTAAGATCTTCAGCCAGCCACCTTGACCATTAAGCCAATACCAGACCTATATTTTGACTATTACCTTTGTTCTGTAAAGCAGTTTAAGTTTTTTTTTTTTGTGCTTTCATCCATCCATCCCAACTATATTAACAGTTTTGTGTCCATTGCACCAAGTTGATTTTTCATGCGGTTACACTTCCAATCTTTCTTACTCCTACCTGCTTTCTCAGTTCACCTTTGTTATATTTGTTGCACTCTTGCTTTTGCCCTACATTTAGGACTCAGCCACTTGCTCACCATTTTACAAGGTGTGGGGCACGATGAGCCGTTTTCACAGCTACTTGATATGCTCAATGAGACGTCTGCTCATCATCTCGAGGTGCAGGTGAGTTTATGCCCACAAGGTGGTAGTGGCATGCTGATATTGACATTTTATTTTATTTGCTGCTTCATTGTTTCTTTCATATGATGACCTCCACTGTGTGCCCCTTTCTTTTTGTTTGTTGCGACCTTCGGATGTTTTTTTTATCCGGTTGCCCCATTGTGCCTTTTAGCAGCAACAGCATGCATCAACCACCATACAGTCAGCATGGAGGGCTCACCAAGTGAGACGGAGGCTTAAATTGCTGACAAAAGTTGTCACGTTCTTGCAGCGTACTTTTCGGTGAGATACGTCCATGTGGAGGATACACTGTGTTCCTTTCATAACTTTAATGTTGTCTTTCCTGTGCAGTTATTTTGGTGCATTTCTTCCAATATGGTGCAATTAAAATTAGGATGTAAAAAAAGCCTTCGTTACATCAGGCCTGTGTTTACCTTCCATTGTAGCATTCTCACATTATACAAATTGAGGGAAAGAAAAAAGAATGAAGGACGCCATCTACACGTACATATTTTTTAAAATGGAAATTATTTTACTTTGTAGTGATGCAAGTGAATAGATTTCTGAAATCATTTCATTTGATGTACGAATGCAGAAAACCTCTTTTTGTTATGTCATCACTTGGAACACGTGTAAGGGCATGTTAAATGAGTGTGAACTCCCACATTTGTTGGTACATCTATTGATGTTGCTATGTTGACGTGATGTTCTCGACTACTGTGTAACGTTGTTGCTGGGAAATGACATTGCAATCACTCCTTGGATTCAAGTGCTGCACATGGTTGCCCCATTCAACATAAGCAGATTAAATATTAGCTGCTGCGTCTTCACTGCGAATCGATGATCAGCTTATTGGAGATTTAAATTGTAGCACTAAAGAACATAAATGCTATCGCAAGGATATTTTTTGCTTAGGTGCTTGCTTTGAATCGGTCTCGTATTGCCAAGTGTTTATTAAAACTACTGTATATAAAAGATTGCAGAGACTACCAAAAATTTATATGTATGGCTGTGGCCTGCTATCTTTCTGTGGCCTATGAAGTGAACGGGCATATCAGGCTTTTACAAGCTTACCCTTTCTCACAGGGACGGACAGTGAGAACAAGCCGGTAGGTGACATGGGTGGTCGCTATATAATTGCATACTAGTTATACAGTTTTTGACGGATCCGGCTGAAAATTTTTGACAAAGAGGTTGATTATAGTACGCGTAAAAGTGCGGAAGCCGATTTTTGATTTTCGATTTTTTTTGGGGGGGGGGATTTTTCAAAAATTTCAAAGTTCCGTTGCTAGGCAACGGTGGCGTCCATCGCAACGGTGCTCAAAAGTATAGAACTAGATCCTGGTATGAACCTACCAGTCAAGTTTCATCAAAATTGGTTGACTCCTCTGGCCTGCAGAGCTGTCCATTACATACATACAGACAGATGGAAAACCTGAGAATAACGGTAGTTTAGCGACCACCCCATATAGAGGAGTATTAAAAAAAAAATTGAAAGTAAAATGGAATTGGGTTTGGTCGGGTTAATGGGGGAAAGGTTGGCAGGATGTCCTGGAGATACGCACACTCGCCTCTAAGCTGTCTTGCCTAGGTTTGAATGTTGGCCCAGCTATATAAATCATCCCGGTGTTTCACAGGCAGGACGATTCATCAATGCGTATGCCTTCCCTTGGATGGCCATTAAACTGGGAGTCCCCCCTACTATGCCTGGTGTTGGCTTAATGGTTAGGGTGGTGGACTGTGGATCTTCGGGTCCTGAGTTCAAATCCTGCTCAGCTGTTGAATTAATACCAGGTGGGGTTAACTCGGCCTGTCATCCTTCCGAGGTCGGCAAAATGAGTGCCAGCATGCTGGTATACTGTGTCGGAGTGGCGACCCATCCAGGATTGTGCCCAATAGCCAAGGAGACTGCTTAGGCAGCACCAACGCTCTGCACAGAGTATGGTCCCAATCTCCTCCTCCTCACTCTTACTGGCATTCATTGGGTGTTAAAGATCCCATGGTGTCCTTTGTGAAGAATATGTGAGCTATTGCCAGCACCATGAACAAATTCAAAATTCCTGCCCTGATTTCCTGAGCCAAGAGTGGTGACCTGACCACGATTGCAGCCTCGTAACTGCTTCGACAGTGCTAGTGGTCTGCCTAGAGTATGGTCCATGATGATGATTATGAATGGGGGAAGAGATCGCTAGTTGGGATGGGGGATTACATGGGACGGTGATGTCCTGGTAACTTAAAGCCTTGGAGGGAAGAGTGAGATTTAAAAGCTACAAATGCAGTTCTACAAATGGGAGAAAAGAGGGGAAAAATAGTGGATGTGCAGTCAGCCTAGATTTTTGGAGCTTAAACAGGAGGGGGTTATTGAAGGAATGCATGCATACTGAGATAGTCAGGAAGTGTTGGAGGGCAAAGAGAGTAGAGGAAGCAACAATGGATGAGAAGTGGAGAAAAATATGGACCACAAATCCGTTTGGGATGTGAGAGCAAAACAGGACTTGTGTTGCTTTCTCATTGCAAGAGATGCCAATAATGTTGGATCTTTAAATTATGCAGAATCCAGGAGAGGACAGTGTGAAGTAGGCACGCCAGCTCAGAGGGGTGAGCAGTACTTGTTTGAGCTACGGCCACTGAAGCCAGGCAGTTCTTGTTGTTAGTAGGTTATAAGTAGCTCTTATTGTTCAAGGAATTGCGAGGTACGAAGGATGATGCCCAAGTCTGTGGCCCAGGAGAGGTCGTGACTGATGATCAGGCTCAGAAGTTCAAGAAACCAAACTATTTCCAGTGGCTGACCATGGAAATAGATATGTGGGTCCATTTTAAATGATTATTCCAGAGCCAGAGGGTGAAAGTGTTTGATTTGCCAGGATTGAAAGACTTGCTCCATATGTCAGACCAGTATCTAATCAATACCCAAATGGCAGAGTGATGCAGTTTATTCTTGGTATCCACTTGTTAGGTGCGCTCCTCTTTGCACTCCTGCCTCTGGGATGGGTTACTCAATGACACAATGTGGAGTTTCCAGAGCATCTGAGAGGTCATTCATATAGATGGAGTAACATGACTGGGCCCATGACATTGCCTTGGAGCACTCCATCCCCTTCTAATTTAAAACATTATATTTCAGTTTCTGATCTCCTCTTTACACTTATTTAATTTCTTCCCTGCTTTATCTTTGGGCCTTCTGCATGATCCACAGAGCTCGGCGGAAGAACTCCATGTGCCAAAGAGAGGAAAATATTACACAGCGCGAGGAAATGTGGGAGCAGCAGAGGAAGCATCGAAGAGCTCAACGTGCCTCGTGGATCCGCCGCCTCAAACTGCTCCAGAGAATTCCAGCAAGTATGACTCACTCCTTTGCTTGGCTCGCAAGGAGTTACCTGCTTGTAACGAAGTACTGAATTGTCTCAGCAAGCATCCATCATGTTTGATGAATAATTATATTCTTCCTGAAAACAAACATGATGACCCCCCCCCCCCGAATGCCTGCGTTTATTCTTGGTATCCACTTGTTTAGCCGCTGTCACACCTTGACGATTTAGCCAGCGTATGCCGATTTTATCAAAAATTTGTGTAAAACGCTGGCACACGTCGAATACGTTATGGGTACGTTTTGTATACGTTAAGAGCACGCTGAAAAACAGTCATACGTCGTAGTACGCTGGCTTTAAACGTTGTACTTTTGGGTTGTCCTCAAATTTTTGCATGCTTGAAATTTTACGACGTATGCCGGCGTATGACTCGCACGTTCCGCTACGCTGGCCATAAGTTGTAGGCACGTTATACGATCGTTGACACACATCGACACACGTTACTTGTAAGTTACTCATAAGTCGAAACGCGTCGAGGTAATGTTTAGCGTACCCGAAACTTATTTCTAACCTATGAGTAACGTTTTGTAAGCACGCTACACGAACGTTGTTCACACTTCGCAACACGTTACTTGAAAGTTCCTCATACGTCGAAACGCGTCAAAGTAATGTTTAGGGTACCCGTGTCTTATTTATAACCTATGAGTAACGTGCTTGGGAATTATTTGTCAAGCATGTCCTACGCACAAATACGTATGTAGACGTATTTGACGTCTTCAGGACGACCACAGAACTTGCTGAACGCGTTTGTAACTTACAGATACCATATAATGGCATATTGGCAGTGATTCGGGGAATTGGTATATAAAAAGGGGCTTCGCAGGAGGAAACCTTGTTTTTTTTAGACTTCGTGGTGAGTTCATGTCCATGTCAATCCGAGAGATGGAGGATACGGCAAGGCTGAGACGACAATACCCACCTGTCCTTGAACATCAACATGACCTCATCGAGTTGACACTGCACCAGTTGCGTGCCAATCGAGCCGGGAGAAGAAGACGTGAACGGAGGAGAAGGAACTGGGTCAAACCATGGATCGGGAGGCGATGCCATTACGGCATATATGACCAGCTCATGGTGCAACTCCGGAAAGAGGACCATGCATCCTTCATCAACTTCCAGCGAATTCCCCAGCGATGTTCGACGAGCTGCTAGCCAGAGTGGGTCCAAGGATAACCAAGCAGTACACCTTTTACAGGGATGCACTTGAGCCTGGCATGAGGCTGGCACTGAGCCTGCTGCTGTTGGTGCCGTGACTGCAGTGCTGTGGAAGCGATCAAACTCGTTCAATGAAAACGATTTCAATTGCCGAGCACCAGCGTCCAAAAACAATAGGCGAGTGACAGGCATTTATTAAAAGTGAAGCTGCAGCCCATGAATAGAAAACCTCACGGAATCGTCGACGATACGCTGCCACGCTATGCATACGTTAGACTATCGTTGGGCATAGGTTGTGGACGCCTAAAACACGCTAATCAATCGTTGGTATAACTTATCTACAAGTTATCGAAGCGTTCTGTGTTCATTACTAGTACATTATGCATTTGTCCAAGTGGTTTTGAATACTTTAAAAACTGAAACAAAAAAATAGTTCATCGTGGGAATGAGAAAAAAAAAAAATTATCCGAAAAGAACATCGAACAATGGTGCAAAGTAGTCTCCTATTCGTGGACGCAACGAGGATCCATCATCATCCACACCCTCCCCATCACGATCACTTACTACTACTTACATGGACCTACTACTACTACTACTACTGCTACTGACACGCTCACCTAATACTGCTGACATTGACATCTACTCAACATGGAGTCTGGAACACTGACAGGTTCCTCTTGTGAAGCCCATTTGGATATACCAATTCTCCTAAATGCTGCCAAATCGCCATTATACTGTAGATGTAAGTTAGAAGCACGTTCAGTAAGTTCTGTGGTCGTCCAGAAGACGTCAATCAAATTCGTCTACATACGACAATGTGCGTTTGAGATACGTTACACAAAGGTTCAAAGCATGCTACTCATAGGTTCAAAGCACGTTACTCATAGGTTAAAAATTAAGTTTCGGGTATGCTAAACATTACCTCGACGTGTTTCGACTTATGAGTAACTTACAAGTAACGTGTGTCAACGATCGCGGAACGTGCCTAGAACTTATGCCAGCGTATGCAGAACTTGTGAGCCATATGTCGAGTACGTCGTAAAATTTTCAGCATGCTTGAAATTTCACGACGTACTAGACGTACCACGGAATATGACAGCGTATTTCATTGTTTTTCAGCATGCTCCTGACGTATACACAACTTACCCATACCGTATTCGACGTGTGCCAGCATTTTAGACACATTTTTCATAGGTCGGCATACGCTGGCTAAATCGTCAAGGTGTGACTGCGATGTTGACACTTCCAATTTTCAGGCGGTTATGATTTAAATCTGCGTGCGGCAGGTTTTTAACAGAGAACGCCACGAGTTCATCGGCAATACATGCAGCGCGCTATGCCTAAGTTAAACTATCGTTGGGCATTGTGAACGCCGACAACAGGCTAAGTATTCGTTGGTATAAGTTATCTCTTAGACAATGAAACGTTCTGTGCCCATTACTAATATGTTACGCATACGATCAACACGTTATGAATACGACCAAAACTTAAAAAAACCTCAAAACTTCAGCGTACGCCAACGTTTTACATACATTTTTATACGTTGCCATTGCTGGCTAAAATGTCAAGGTATGACGCCTTTAGGTATGCTATGGTCAGTCCTATTTCATGCCAAAAGTAAAATTGTGGCCCTTTGGAAAAATGAACAACCCTTAAGCTGGAATAAATCTGAACTTCTGATGCTTTTAAGGCCACCATATGGAAGAGGAGGCTCAAACTGGAAAAAAAGATCATGGTGTTTTTTATTGTCATCGTATGTCGTGAATATTTTTTAACTAAAGAAGACATTGCCTCATTTGTACACGTATTTACCATTAGCCACAGTGTATTGGTACAGTCAAGCTACCATGCTGGGTTTTTCTGCAGGTGAACTGCAGAAAGTCCTGAAGGAAGAGCGACATCATGCTGCCACATTGATCCAAGCAACCTGGAGAGCTTGGCACCAGAGGAAGATTTTTCAAAGACAAAGGCCATCGTTGTTAAGAGAGAAGGCAGCTCGAATCATCCAGCAAGCTGTGAGTTGGAAACCTTAATGGTAGCATGTACAAGTTGCACCTGGGATCCAATTGCATGCCTCTTGTTATCTTCTTTCCAACCGACTCTCCAATAAATCTAAAGACCATATCTTTCTTTATCATGCCTAATCCATATCTCTACCACCTTTGACTTGTTTCTGTCCAGGTTCGTAAGTTCCTGCACAGTGTTCATGTCCGGCGCCAGGTCTGCCGCACCACATTGGGGGCACTGCCAACTAGCCATGCTCGGCACCTCGAGCTTCGTGCACATGTGGAAGAGAATTCACAGCTTCTCTTGGTGCCTTCTGCAGAGAATCATTATCAAATTAGGCTCACATTAGCATTTCATATGCTCATGGCTTACAAATGCAGAAAGTAACTGCTTTTTGGGGGTTTGTTTGTTTTTCCACTTGAAAGGTGCAAGGAATCGGCATGGAGAGATGCAGTGATTTGCACAAGC
The DNA here is from genome assembly GCF_056783735.1 of Eptatretus burgeri. NCBI lineage: Eukaryota > Metazoa > Chordata > Myxini > Myxiniformes > Myxinidae > Eptatretus > Eptatretus burgeri. The sequence goes on along the minus strand of NC_140962.1, from coordinate 80,603,032 downwards.
AGGCACAGTGTATGTTTGTGAAACATGCGCTTCAGCACACAGAGAGGCAGAAGAGACACATCCGCCGCCAGGCCATGCTCGCCCAGCTGCACACAGATGCACAACTGCTTATGAGTATTACCTTGATATAAATATTATTATTGCTTACATGCCTATTTCTTTTTACATGTTATTGTACAGGATCGGTTGGGTCACAGCTAATTGTATTCCTCCTATGGAGCTTTCCATTGTGAATGCATATGCTATCTCTACCTTTATGGATATGGATCAATTTGAAAACGGGACATCCATATAAATTCATACGCTTGGGTGATGGTGATGGATAAGGAGAAGGAGAAGAAGGAAAATTATTGTTGTTCCATGATATTTACCCTAAGCCGATTTGGAAGAGGAGTTGCACCTGGGATCCAGGATATACCACTTCGGGTGCTGATATTGGGGAAAATGCATTGTTTTTCCGATTTTTATTCTACTTTGTATTTCTTTGTGTTTAGATGCACCAGGCCTGCAGGAAGGTGCCACCCAATTGGCTGTCTTCAGGAGCCACTCCAGTCCTATTGCAACCCAAGCTCAGCAGCGCCACTTGGCCACAGCATGCCAGCCCCATCTCTGGTGGCAAAAGCTTTTGGATGACAATGCGTTTGATACCAAATGAGATAACCTTGAACTGCCTCAAATGCAAATGCCAGATTGATTTCAATTGCAGAGGAGGAGCTAAATATCAAACCCAAATCAAGACTCTTGGGAAGATCTCCAAGGAAAGCCCCATGTGTCAAATATAGATCCATATATAGGATGCTGACTGAGGACTAATTCATGATATACTGCCCAAGGATACCTCATAATCTCAGGACATAGGGATGTAGTCAACTATGGCAATATACAAATGAAAACCTTTCCTTGATATAGCATTGCATAAGATTCATTTATTTATTTTTACAGGAGTACAAGTAAGAGGGTAGAGCATTATTTCGAAATTCCTGCCTTAAAAGAAGCGAGTTCATTAAAGGGTAGCACGGCACTATGAAGTTTATAATTGGACATGAGTAACTTGAGAGGCAGTTGGGCAGTGACTGAGCAAGGACAAAAATGGCACTCTGCTTGGCTGTAGCTTTAAATTTTGCAGTGCATTGTCACAGGGATTGTTTTACTTGAAATGCTATCCATATTGACAAATTACATGACCCTCATCTGACCACCAACTCGCTTAAATCGGTGTAAGTGTAATGGGAAGCAATGTGATATTTGAAAGGGAAAGGGTTTGTCCAGTAAGTAGGTGGTGTTGCAAGTTCGTCCAGTGGGACTACAAATGCTCTGGATGACTCTGAAGGCATGCGATGAAGTCGTGCACAGGTTTGCCTTCGTAGCATACTTGATACACACCCATAAAGAGGGGAAACCTACACAAACACACACGAAAAGCTTTCTTTCATATTGCAATTAGCATGACAGCAGCAATTATCTTGTATTCAATATTAAAAAATGAACAAATCAACACAGTATACTGGGTTTGAACCTGGGGATCATAGTAGCAGTAGCTAATTCTTTAGGTGTAAATGCAAGACAGGCTAACCTATGGAATTATACCCTCACTGTTTGTCACAAATATGGCCACTTATTTGAAAGTGTCATCAACTTTAAAAAACCCTATTATCGATTTATCTACTTCCAGCAAATCGTGTCCGACTTCTTGGTCACATTAACAATTTGTTTTCTGCAAACATCCTTATCGTGCATTGTTTCCTGAAGCTCTGGCAGAGACGGCTTGATTGCAGCCTTTACACCATCCATCCAGCACATACAATGTCTACCTCTTCCTCTTCTTCCCTCAATCAACCCAGCATGATTGACTTCTCCAGACTTTCATTTTCTGCATTCATGATGTATCCAAGGTATGGCAGTATCTGTTTTCGCATCAGTGCTTATATTATCGATTATAAGCTCCTTTTTCACCTTGCTCGAAAGGGAGAGGCTGTTATAGTGTGTGAAGTAAATGTGTATAATGTGCCTTTAAAGGGCAAGGATGCTGTCCAATTGCTCACAGTTGGACAGCACGGTAGATAAAGCATTTCACAGAGGGAGTTACGTGTACACGACAGACTATCAAAGAGAACACTCGTCTGTAAAGGAAAGTCCATTTTCATGTCGAACAATGGCTACTCAATGAACATGTGCAAGAAGGTGCAGAAACATCTTCACATTCATTGATGATTTACTGGCAAATTAGTGATGAGCTTACATTAAATAATCTTCACCATAACATCTATCCAAAAGAGGTTCAATTAAAAAAGGAAAACCAAATTCACATCAGTCTCTTTTGATTTACAAATCGATTTCTAAAAAAGAAGATTAATCGTCTGTCTGTATGTTCTCGTTTTTTACAAAGACCGCTAGGCCGACAGCCACATTTGGCAAACAGACGAAGTCCGTCACAGGGATTGTCCTAAGTGTATTTTCATCCACCACCTTCGCCTTTCAAGGCCACTTTTCCCTCTTTTTTTTTCCTGAATTTTTTTCGGTGAAAAGCTGGCCGACTTAGCATGGAGTACTATAGTACTCCGTATAGAGGGATTGTATAGGGGAAAAATGGCTGCCGCATCAAATGTGTACAAAATGATATGCTGAGGAGATAATATAGAGTGAGGATATAACCCTTTTAAAAGTCATACCTTTTCTTCTCGAGTGTTTTCTGAACTACCCAAACTTAAAACAACGCCAGAAAACACCGCTAAAGTACCAAATCAGGAGATCATCAAATTGTACCTCTTCATCTTGCCATGTAAAAACAAGAAAAAGAGCAATTTGAGATTGCAGACCCTTGCTAGGACTTCTTTTGTGGGGCATTTCTGTGCTGGTTTGTTATGTAATTAATAAGAGACAGAATTAGAACAGCCACATTATAACTGCTGGCAGTGATGACCGGGTACAAAGACATCCTGCTTTGATTGGCCACCTGACTCTGACCCTTGACGTTTTTTTTATTATTCAGTTTAATTTAGAATTGGATTAAAATGTATTCAAATCAAATGGAAGACCAAATTGGTACAGTCTTGCATTGGAGTAATCAGAAGGAACCCAAACGTGCAAAAACAAAAGATGAAGTCATCAGGACAGTGCTGGATTTAGACTTGGTGAGGCCCTAAGCTGTGTAAAGCTTGGAGGGCCCTTGTTAAAAAAATTATACCAGAAGGTCTCTCAAAAATAGAAAACATATTTGCCTTTTAATTATTTAATAGCAAGGCATTTAAAGTGAAAAATACAAATTATTTTCAAATGAATGCATTTACTGATTACATATTTATCGCTTGGTTGGCTTGATCTCGATCAAAATTATAATATAGTATACCATGGAAACAACACTTAAGTATAATTTTAACATACATTAATATATATACAAGCTGGTAGGCGACATGGCTGCTCGCTCTAGATGGAAAGCTGGCCGACGCGACAAGCCGATATTCATGGACATGCTATCAATCAATTTCGCACAATAAATATGATTATCACAGCCCAGAAACCCGCCTTGTGAAATTTCAGCCATGTTTCCAAAGAGACTCTAACAAATGGCAGCTCTGGTAATTCAATTTATCTATTCGCTAAAGATTTAATTTTTTTATATAATGCTGTAAGACATTCTCCTTGGGCACAAAAAAATAGGTCCCTTGGAGGTCCAGTTTCGGAGGTATTGATTTTTTTTTTGTACAGTCCACAATAAGTGTACGATAAAGTATTTTAGCTATTGCTAAGCAACGGAGGTGTGCATAGCAACCATTCATTTTTGTGTACATGCGAGCCACATTGTACACATTTCACCCAAGTTTCATCAAAATCAGACTCTTTCTCTTAGATATTCGCAATTAACCATTTCTGAAATGTTCGACATGTACTCGCCCAAAACCTATTTCCTCCTACAAATATTTTTTTGTCAGCGCTGCAAATTGGCATGAAGGGAGATAGATAGATTGTGCACAGAACTCTAAGCTTCGATTTTTCGATTTTTTTTTTGATTTTTTTTCGATTTTTTTGACCACTTTAAAGGGCCATTGCTAGGGCCTCTGGTCCCATATTCGAAAGCACATGATTCCCAGAAATATTGGTCCTACCTACCAAATTTCATTGGAATCGGTTGAGTGGTTTAGCCCCAAGGCTTGACCAAAGTTTCGCGGACAGACAGACAGATGGAAATGTCCAGAATAAGGGTGCTCTAAGAGCAGCCAACAAAACGCTGACAAAATAAGGAATCACTTTTATTAATATACGTAAGTAATAATGAACTTGTTTGCAAAATCAGAAAAACGATATCAGATACAACTTAAAACATTTTCTTTCTTTATTTCCCAAAAGCAAAATCAGGAATTGTGTCCTCAAATGATATGCTACCTAGCTTATCGCTTTCTATGAACATGATGCTAAGTGCAGACAGTTTTTCTTGAGACATCGTTGCTCTCAGTTCATTTTTGCTTCTCTTTAGCTGTGAAACCAAGGTAGCAGTTCTTTTGCCCTCATTCACACCTTTTTACACATTTCTCACATTTTATGAGGCCCCTGCAGATTGTGAGGCCCTAAGCTGTAGCTTATTTAGCTTATGCCTAAATCCGGCACTGCATCAGGAGGAACCTGGATAGGATTTGCATTTCAGCTGCTACTACTCTATCCTCAAGCCCATCCAGGCACAGCTAAGTGAGCCTTATTACAAGAAAAAAAGAAAAGAAAAAAAAGAGAACTCAAATGAAAAAATTACATAATTCTGGTTGACAGACCATGCGTCCAATCAAGTTAAAATTTAAAACATTTATTCCCCATCACTACTAGATCATACTTGTGAAATTTTATGTTGATTGATTAAGCAGTTCCAGTGAATAGATTATTTAATATTTTCTTTCAATCCAATATGGCTGCCAAACCATGTGACCTATCAATTATTCCTTAACAAACCCGTACACCCATGGCTTGGGGAACATTTGTGATGTTTCCCCTCGATCTGTCCAGCCGTTCTGGAGAAAAAGATTTTTTGTATGGGTTTTAGGGTAAATTCAATATGGCTGCCAAATCATGGAACCTATGACATATGTGTGAACCTTATGTTCTTCATTGATTGGCAGTCATACTTGTAAAGTTTTGCCTCTCTGTTCATCCACTTCAGATTTTTGAAAGTTTTTTTTTTTTTTTAACAATCTGGCTGCCGAATCATGTGACCGATGTCATCATTTTTTTTTTCTGTGGCACTACATGACCTATGATGTCTGCCACACTACATGACCTATGATGTCATAATCTATACTAATAAATGTCAGTGTGTCTCCTCCACAACTCCAAAACTATGAAAATCAAACAGCCTGAAACTTTGCATGCATACTAAGAAAACTCCAAGGAAGTGCAGTAGTGAAAATTGAATGTTTGGGTGAATTAAAAACCCCTTTTGAAGATAATCAACTGCCTTATTTAATTATATCCTTCCTCAGGCAATCCTCGGCCATCTCGCTGCCTGGGGTCTTAAGGCGCTTCCTGGGTAACCTCGCTGGGGTCTGTAGCCGCCATGTTTTTGGCATGCTCAACCATGCCTTGACTTTGAACAGGCCGCAAAGATTTCTTTTCGATAAAACAATTTTTTTTCACTTTCCTCACTCATATTATCGAATTCCTGTTCATCATCGCTGTGTACATCGCTTTTGAAAGTACTATAGTTTTCTAGTTCGTAGCTTGGAGCAATTTCATTAATTATATGATACGATTTTCCACGATCTACTCTCACAGACTAATTAAAATATATCATCGAAATATTATTTTGGTTTTGAGGATCGGATATCGTCCAGACTAAATACGTGTCGAAATCTGGAGTGAATGAAATCGGATAATTTAAAGAAGTAACGAGTACAAGAAAATGTGACATTTCCAAAGCATTATCTTACCTTTTCTACTGTTTGGAGAATAATATTGAGTGAACCAAAAATTTAGGAACGTAACAAAATTAACCAGCTTCATTGACCTACATGATTTATTCCATTCACTACGAGACCTCACACACTGTCCCCGAGAGGGACTGCCTATCCATAGTGTCTGCCAGATCTGTGTCTATATTTTCAGAGGTTTCGTAAGATGCTCTACAGGGAAGCAAAGCGAATCTGGTGGAAAACGGACGTTAAAAAAAAAGAGTTATAACGTTTGCGCGAATCTCGAACCGATGTACCACGTGACTCGTGCACAGACGAGTAGGAAGATGGCGGATTATCTGCAATGTTTATTTCACGGGAAATTGAACTTTGCGTTGTCTCCAGGATTGTTCTGCATTCAATTGCAACTCTTTTGTGGATAAAGTCATTATTTGAATGAATTCATTTTATTTCATTAACTTCTGCGTGCTCGGTGAAGACCAGCTTTAAAGTTAAAGGGATCCAATACGATATGCAGCGACAGCCTGGCCAACCTTTCCTTATCAACCATTTAATTGGAGTGCTTGCATGAGTGCTTAAAGGTCCCATGACACCCAAAAGTACTGAAATTGCATATATGTCCTATAGGAGTTTTCCATCGTGATTTCAGATCTGAATGTTTTTTTCACAATACTCGTTCTGTAAAATGTAAAATTAAAAAAACAAACCGCTTCGGGAACACCCCTAAAAATTCTGCTGAAAGGGGCGTAACCCACATGACGTCAACTGCAGGATGACAAAGGCTGCACGTAAATTACTCGGGTTGGTGGTCGACGTGATTCTATTGGCTTTCTGTGTGTTTCCACATTCGATTGATCGACTCAATCACTTCGTTCATTTCTGCTTTAAAAAAAATCAAACATTTGGTTTTGAATAATGGATGACATGGACTTTGATTTGTCTGGTAACGACAGTGAGTGAGAGAGAAATGAAGGATTTTGGTCTGAATCAGATGGAGAATTGTCAGATAACGTAGTCGCGGGAGGTGAAGTTCAGGCAGCAGGAAATGAAATACGGCCTTAGCAGTTCGAGCCCGAAGCAGGACAAGCAGAGGAAACTGGCGATGAAATTCCCGGCGTTCATTATGATCGGGAGGACATCGAAGGAAGACTTGGCAATAATAACTGGTTAGACAAAATCCTATTCGTAATTCAATAATGTAAATTCGACTTGCATACTGCTCGATATCAGAAATATTTTAGTGAGGTGACGTGACCAGCGCAGCGTAGCGGACATGTTTCTCCGTGGCAAATGAATCGTAAGCAAGGCCAGCGCATGTCATCGGCCCCATCTCTCCACGCATAAAACGAAGCAATCTCGCTGTCCGGATACGATGAAAACTTGTGTGCAGAACACACCTTGTGACACAATTGTCTCGAGTAATCCGATAAATCTGACATTCTGTTGCATTTTTATTTATTTTTTTCCTACTATCGTCATGTAGCGCCAGTAGAAAACAATGAAGAAAAGTGAATAATAAAAGAAAGCTACAGCACGTCAGATTTATCGGACGAGTCGGACAGACGACGGATTTATCTGACTAGTCTAGACTCTCGAGTTGACAAGTAACTTGTATTAGCATGCACACAATGTACAAGTCAACACGTAAGAGTCCCGAGGCTATGAGGCCGTGTAATAGGACAGATAAATTTGTCTTTCATACTTGTGCCAACATATTTTTCCCTGTTCATTTATTACAGCATTTTGACTAATTGTTAATGAATAGCAAGCCAATGGAAGCAGTGCCTTCACTTTGGAATAAATCCATGTATGTCGAGTGCAGCCATACCTGGCTTGCATGTATGTGGAATCGTACCTATCCCAGCAGGCTGGTTTCAACGAACAATTCAATTAGCTGCAAGATGCGGGTGCAGGTTTTTCACATTGTTTGATTTTAAAATTATCTCCTTGTGCCTTGAAATGATGCAATATTAATCTTTGGTATTTTACTTGTATGTCCCGATAAGTTTCTTTTTTAATGGAAAGGTTAAACAGTCACATTTTATATTTTGTGGACATGGTATAGCCCTTTATTGTGCATACATGTATTGGATTTGTACACGACTACGACAAGGTAGTAAAGGATAAATAACTGCCTCGTGATTGTTGTGCATACACGGCTCAGAAGCAGAATTTCTTTTCCGCGAAACAATCATAGGAATTAAGACGATCAGTGAGATAGCAAACACATGTGCACAATGCATTTGTACGTACTTTATACGGCGCTCGACATCTCGAGTCAATCCACTCTGTGCGAGTTTCTGCAGATGACGTCAATGCAACGGTTCGCTGAAGTCAACTTTTTTGAGGAGCGGGGCATAGCAAGTTGTGGAAAGCACCAGAAATGTTCGAAATATTGGTCTAATTATCCCATTTTTGATTAAAAAAAAACACGGGTGATTTCTTCACTAGGAAGGTCAAGTTAATATATAAATAACCAGAAGGTTTTGAGTGTCATGGGACCTTTAAGCCACTTGCCGAATGCCTCACAGTTGATCGTGGTACCACGCTTTGTCCTGAGGGAATCGTTCACTCACTGTGGACGCTTGTGCCCGCCACGTCATTCAGAGCGAGTGGTTCCTCCTCTGCCGCCCCGAGCGAGCGGTTCCTCCTCCGCCGCCCCGAGCGAGCGGTTCCTCCTCTGCCGCCCCGAGCGAGCGGTTCCTCCTCCGCCGCCCCGAGCGAGCGGTTCCTCCTCCGCCGCCCCGAGCGAGCGGTTCCTCCTCCGCCGCCCCGAGCGAGCGGTTCCTCCTCCGCCGCCCCGAGCGAGCGGTTCCTCCTCCGCCGCCCCGAGCGAGCGGTTCCTCCTCCGCCGCCCCGAGCGAGCGGTTCCTCCTCCGCCGCCCCGAGCGAGCGGTTCCTCCTCCGCCGCCCCGAGCGAGCGGTTCCCCCTCCGCCGCCCCGAGCGAGCGGTTCCCCCTCCGCCGCCCCGAGCGAACGGTTCCCGCTCCGCCGCCCCGGGCGAGCGGCCCGCGCTCCGCAGCCCCGGGCGAGCGGCCCGCGCTCCGCAGCCCCGGGCGAGCGGCCCGCGCTCCGCAGCCCCGGGCGAGCGGCCCGCGCTCCGCCGCCCCGGGCGAGCGGCTCGCGCTCCGCCGCCCCGGGCGAGCGGCTCGCGCTCCGCCGCCCCGGGCGAGCGGCTCGCGCTCCGCCGCCCCGGGCGAGCGGGTCGCGCTCCGCCGCCCCGGGCGAGCGGCTCGCGCTCCGCCGCCCGGGCGGCGGCTCGCGCTCCGCCGCCCCGGGCGGCGGCTCGCGCTCCGCCGCCCGGGCGAGCGGCTCGCGCTCCGCCGCCCCGGGCGAGCGGCTCGCGCTCCGCCGCCCCGGGCGAGCGGCTCGCGCTCCGCCGCCCCGGGCGAGCGGCTCGCGCTCCGCCGCCCCGGGCGAGCGGCTCGCGCTCCGCCGCCCCGGGCGAGCGGCTCGCGCTCCGCCGCCCCGGGCGAGTTGCTGTGAAATAACACCCAATTTGAGCCATTTGCCATATGAATGTGTTTTCTAAATTTCTGAGCCAAATGTTTTTCCACCCGTCACACGCTATCAGCTCAAAATTACCTGGTCGAGTGATTGTGAAGCTGTCCCCAAAACATGACGCTGTCCCCAAAACACTATGCTGCCCCACTGGGTGATACTACCCCAGGCAGTGTAGACTATCTCATTGATCTACATATGTGTGTTTTGCATTCTTTATTAACTTTTATATATTCCCGCTCAGAAAAACAAGTTAAAAAACAAAAATGTAAAAACTAAACAAAAAAAAACACAAACATATTTTGACATTTTACTTTTGTTGTGTGATTTTGATGGAACAATGTCAAAAGATGTCGTGATGGTTATCCATGAGGATTGTGGTGTCATTTCTACCTTGCTTGGTTGTTTTTTTGAGATTTCAACCCTCTGTTTTTACTTTTTTTTTCCCTTTGCCACCGAAGGTGAAGGAGGTTATGTTTTCACCCCTTTCTGTGTGTGTCTGTGTACAGGATATCTCAAAACTTTGTGGACGGATCTGGATGAAATTTTGTGGACTGGTTCGGTGTGTGACAAGGACGAACTGATTAGATTTTGGTGAACATCCGGATCCGACGACTAGAATCTTTTCAGTGATTCTTCCCCATTGAGAGAAAGGGTTAAAAAAAGATCAATAGCACGATATCTCAAAAAGTTGTGGATGGATACGGGTGGAAGTTGGTGGACAGGTTGGGTGTGTGACAAGTAACAAAGGATTCAGTTTTGGTGAAGATCCGAATCGGGATCCAGAGCTGATCATTTTTAAGTGATTCTTCACTATTGAGAGATCAGGTCAGATTACATCTGTGACTTGCTCCAGGTACCATGTATACCTGCACTAACCTGTTCCATGGTCAGGTTGTCAGCGACTAAACCGTCTCCCCGACAAAGTTTCTTGGTGAGGAGTGTGTATGATATGGACACCCAGCAGGATGAAAACAATACCTGTCAAAGGGCAGAGGACCTCCTTGTGAGCCAGCGGCCATCCATATCTTGTGCCCAACTGTGTGTGCGGAGGTTGGTGGCAGGATTTGCACTCCAGCCACTGTAAAAACCCTTCATTCCTCGAAACTTTCCTAAAGCATTAAAAAATCTGAAAACCCACTCCGTGGAAGTATCTCCTGTGCAGCTTCCCTTCACAGGGCAGCTCACAAGATGACGGGTTTGGGGCAAAGCCTTCGGGACCCCCACTATTTGATGATAGGAGGGAAACCACGGGGTAACATTCCCGGGTCAGATTGTGGGAGAGTGTGTCGGGGTGGTGCTGCGGTGTCGTCCACCAGACAGCGGTCTCCTTGGGTTAATCCGAGGCGGTCCCTTCGGGTGGGTGCCTGGAACGTCCTATCCCAAAGAGAGGATGATCACCTGTCACTGTTATCATCGGTGCTCAAGCGTTTCGTCACTGGTATTGCAGCACTCGCTGAGGTTTGGAGACCAGATTGAGGCAAGATCATGGTGGGTGGTGACACCTACTATTGGTCTGGTCGCTCTGATGGTTACCATACCCAAGGAGTTGCTGCAGCTGTGTCCAATAAGCTGACTCCAATGATAATGGAGATAACACTGGTCAACGAGCGTATTATGAGACTAAGGATTCGTCACTCCTTGGGTGTCATTTCCCTCATCTCTGTGTATGATCTGACTGAGGCGAATGACCTCACCGTGAAGGACGCATTCTATGTCATGCTCGAGTGTGTGGTTGATCCGTGCCCCAGTTGAGATACACTTCCAGTCTTGTGGGATTTCAATGCATCGACTGGACCTGAAAGGGATGGTTATGAGACGTGTGTTGGTCCCCATGGGTCTGGAACTGTGAACCAGAATAGCAAGAACTCATGGACTTAGGGTGGCTGGTTCATGGTTTTAGCGCCCACAGGCTCATTGCTGGACTTTGCCTCACCGCCAGCGTTGGAATGCCAAGGAGATTGACCATGTGCTCAGTGAAGGATGATCCAGAACTGCATGGTCCACCGGAGTGCTCAGTTCCTCAACACTGACCACAGGCTTGTTGTAGCAACTGAAGTTTCAGTTTAAATCCAGGAGAATTGTACCATCCCAGCCTGGGTTGGATGTTTGCAAGCTCAAGGATGAGAGGGTAGCTGAGGAGTTTGCGAACAGGCTGAGTGGGGATTTGGGGGTCTGGGTACTCTGGGGGATCCTGAAGAGTTGTGAAGTGCCTTCAAGATCACCGTCCTTGATGTTGCCGGTCGATGTCTTGGAGCTCACCTTAGGGCAAAGAGGGAATTTTGTCTCAATGGACCCTGGATACCTTTGCCCAGAGTCGCAGGGCCAGGCGGAATGGCAGAGCTGAGCTGTTTAGGAAGCTGAGGCGTAAAACTGTACGTGCACCAAGGGTGGACAAGGAGGCCTCTGTGTGAGGAGTCTGTGAGGGGGTAGAGCATCACTTGTGGACAGGTGATTCTCATCCTGCTCCAGGGGAATTCATGCATTGCGTTCATCCAAGCCCATC
>NC_140962.1:80581134-80583634 GCF_056783735.1 Eptatretus burgeri | reverse complement strand
ACATGTGTGGGTGTATGGGTATATGTGTGTATATGTGTGTATGGGTGTGTGTGTCTGTGAAGGGTATATGTGTGTGTGTGTGTGTGTATGTGTGTGTTCAGGTTCGTGTATGTGTGTGTTCAGGTTCATGTTTGTGTGTGTATGTGTATGTGTTTCTGTGTGTGTCGGTGTGCATGCGTATGCGTGCATGTATACGCATGTGTGTGTGTGTATGTGTGTATATTTGTGTGTGTAAGTATATTTGTGTGTGTGTGTGTGTGTGTGTATTTGTACGTGTATGTATATGTGTGTGTGTGTGTGTGTGTGTGTGTGTGTGTGTGTGTGTGTGTGTGTGTGTGTGTGTGTGTGTGTGTGTGTGTGTGTGTGTGTGTGTGTGTGTGTGTGTGTGTGTGTGCGTGTGTTTGTGTATATATGTGTGTTTGTGTGTATGTGTGTATATGTCAGGTCAGGTCAGGTATGGGAGCATGTGCCAGAACAGCGCGTCGCTGCGTCCACTTTCCGCCGGTACTCCAGGGGCCTCCGTCTGGCCATCCCCCAGGCAGATGCCAGGCCCATCCCCATCTCCTTGAGATGATGGTCAACCTGTTGCAACCATGAGGCACGTGGTCGACCCACTGGCCTCCTCCACTCATGAGACTCCCTCGCTGAGAGAATCTGGTGAGCAGGATCAGTCAGGAAAACGAGCCACATGTCCATACAGCCGCAACTGACGCTCACGGACTATGCAGGTAACAAATCTCATCCGAGTCTCTCAGCAACCGCTCGTTGGACACAAAATCCGACCAGCGATAGCCAAGGATTCTCCGAAGAGACCTGGTACCAAAGGAATTAAGTCTCCGTCTCAGATCCTTGGTCAGAGTCCAAGTCTCGCACCCATAGAGCAAGACTGGAAGTACCAAGGACCTGAAGACTCGGACTTTCGTCCTCCCGCACAGGTACCGGCAGCGCCACACCCCATGATCCAGTGAATCCATGACTCCCCAGGCCCGACCCAGACGTCTATTGACCTCTGACTCGCAGCCAGCAGAGACATGAATATCACTGCCAAGGTAAGTGAATCTCTCCACGACCTCAACATCCTCACCACAAACAGACACAGACAGGACAGCAGCATCCAAGATGTCACTGAAAGCCTGGATCTTAGTTTTGACCCAAGAAATCTGTAATCCCAACGGCTCCGACTCCTCATTCAGCACCTCGAGGGCCCCCAAGAGGATGTCTAAAGTCTCCGCAAAGATGACTGCATCATCTGCAAAGTCAAGGTCCAAGATCTTGACATTCCCAAATGACGCACCGCAACTTGATCTCTCCGACATCCTCCCTAGAATCCAGTCCATACAAGTGCTGAAAAGTGTGGGGGCAAGTACACATCCCTGACGAACTCCAGCAACAACTGGAAATAAGTCAGAGATGGTACCACCACACTTCACAGCACTCTCAGTACCAGAGTAGAGTTCAGACATCAGATCGATCAGTTTTGGTGGCACCCCACGAAGACCAAGAATCCTCCAGAGGACATCCCGATTCACTGAATCGAACGCTTTACAGAGATCAACATGGGCTGCAAGCAGCCCCTGCCGAAACTCTCGTCTGCGTTCGGTGAGGACACCAAGTGCAAGGATACGGTCAATCGTTGACCTCTTTGGTGTAAAGCCTGACTGCTCTGGACGCTGGTGCTCAAGCAGATGGTGGCGAACCCTATCGAGAATTATCCGAGCAAAGACCTTGCCCGGCACTGAGAGCAGCGTCACCCCTCGGTAGTTGTTGCAGTCTTGGCGATCACCCTTCCCTTTCCAGAGAGGGACAACAAGGCCCCTCTTCCAGTCAGTTGGGATGATGCCTGTGTTCCAGGCAGAGCACAAAACTGCATGCAACGACACGAGTGCAGCAATTCCACCAGCCTTGAGAAGTTCGGCATGGATGCCACAGATCCCTGGAGCTTTGCCCCGTTTCAACTGGTTCACCGCAGCCCGTGTTTCCACAAGCGTAGGTGGACCACAGTTGATTCGAGGGTCAGCAACAGGGATTGTAACACCCTTGACGTCCAACTCGACAGTTGGGGGATCACCCTGGTACAACCGCTCAAAGTAACCGGCCCAGCGGGCCTTCACTTCAGACTCCTCTGTCAAGAGCCTACCACTCTCTGCTCGAACTGTAGTGCTCCGAGGGATGGTCTTGGATGAACGTAATGCGCAAATTCCCCTGTAAGCGGGACGAGAATCACCTGTCCACAGGTGATGCTCTACCCCCTCACAGACTCCTCACACAGAGGCCTCCTTGTCCACCCTTGGTGCACGTACAGTTTTACGCCTCAGCTCCCTGAACAGCTCAGCTCTGCCATTCAGCCTGGCCCTGCGACTCTGGTCAATGGTATCCAGTGTCCCTTGAGAGACAAAATTCTTCTTTGCCCTGCGGTGAGCTCCAAGGCATCCACCGGCAACATCAAGGACGGTGGTCTTGAAGGCGCTCCACAACTCTTCAGGACCCCCCAAAGCACCCA
>NC_140962.1:80536634-80580634 GCF_056783735.1 Eptatretus burgeri | reverse complement strand
TCCTCTTCTTCTACTTCTTCTTCTTCTTCTTCATCTTCATCTTCATCTTCATCTTCATCTTCTTCTTCTCCTTCTCCTTCTCCTTCTCCTTCTCCTTCTCCTTCTCCTTCTTCTCCTTCTCCTTCTCCTTCTCCTTCTCCTTCTCCTTCTCCTTCTCCTTCTCCTTCTCCTTCTCCTTCTCCTTCTCCTTCTCCTTCTCCTTCTCCTTCTCCTTCTCCTTCTCCTTCTCCTTCTCCTTCTCCTTCTCCTTCTCCTTCTCCTTCTCCTTCTCCTTCTCCTTCTCCTTCTTGTCAACGCAATCCAATCCGCAGGTTCGGGAACTAGTTAACAGATTCGTTGTGTCGTACTCCCAACCTCCATCCTCGATCTTCGCCATCAGACTTTCCCACGTCATCTCGCACTCGTTCAGTTTCGAGCATCGTGTTCGGTGCTGCTCCACACAGCTGATTGAATTGCTCGTAGGAGGAGTTTCCCGATGAAACCACGCCTCGATGGGCGTGATGATGCTTCTGGCCCCGCCCACACGATCATCCGTGCAACCCCATCCACTCTGAGCGGCGACGTCGATCAGCACCATCAGCATCATCATGGGCTCCCGCAAGAAGGTTGCGGTCATCGGCTCAGGAAACTGGTGGGACGGCTCGTCGTACCGTGTTTCGGTCATGACGAGCATTTTCTCTTGAAGTCAAATTATCCGAGCAGCACCGTGTAAACAGAGCGGGTTTACCGTGTCGTGTAGTTCACGTGTCTGTGTAGAACTCTGTGACACCCCACCCCTCCCCTCCGTGTAGTTACCGTGTCTCTGTGTAGAACTCTGTGACACCCCACCCCTCCCCTCCGTGTAGTTACCGTGTCTCTGTGTAGAACTCTGTGACACCCCACCCCTCCTCTCCGTGTAGTTACCGTGTCTCTGTGTAGAACTCTGTGACACCCCACCCCTCCTCTCCGTGTAGTTACCGTGTCTCTGTGTAGAACTGTGACACCCCACCCCTCCCCTCCGTGTAGTTACCGTGTCTCTGTGTAGAACTCTGTGACACCCCACCCCTCCCCTCCGTGTAGTTACTGTGTCTCTGTGTTGAACTCTGTGACTCCCCACCCCTCCCCTCCGTGTAGTTACCGTGTCTCTGTGTAGCACTCTGTGACACCCCACCCCTCCCCTCCGTGTAGTTACCGTGTCTCTGTGTAGAACTCTGTGACACCCCACCCCTCCTCTCCGTGTAGTTACCGTGTCTCTGTGTAGAACTCTGTGACACCCCACCCCTCCCCTCCGTGTAGTTACCGTGTCTCTGTGTAGAACTCTGTGACACCCCACCCCTCCCCTCCGTGTAGTTACCGTGTCTCTGTGTAGAACTCTGTGACACCCCACCCCTCCCCTCCGTGTAGTTAACGTGTCTCTGTGTAGAACTCTGTGACACCCCACCCCTCCCCTCCGTGTAGTTACCGTGTCTCTGTGTAGAACTCTGTGACACCCCACCCCTCCTCTCCGTGTAGTTACCGTGTCTCTGTGTAGAACTCTGTGACACCCCACCCCTCCCCTCCGTGTAGTTACCGTGTCTCTGTGTAGAACTCTGTGACACCCCACCCCTCCCCTCCGTGTAGTTACCGTGTCTCTGTGTAGAACTCTGTGACACCCCACCCCTCCTCTCCGTGTAGTTACCGTGTCTCTGTGTAGAACTCTGTGACACCCCACCCCTCCTCTCCGTGTAGTTACCGTGTCTCTGTGTAGAACTCTGTGACACCCCACCCCTCCTCTCCGTGTAGTTACCGTGTCTCTGTGTAGAACTCTGTGACACCCCACCCCTCCTCTCCGTGTAGTTACCGTGTCTCTGTGTAGAACTCTGTGACACCCCACCCCTCCTCTCCGTGTAGTTACCGTGTCTCTGTGTAGAACTCTGTGACACCCCACCCCTCCCCTCCGTGTAGTTACCGTGTCTCTGTGTAGAACTCTGTGACACCCCACCCCTCCTCTCCGTGTAGTTACCGTGTCTCTGTGTAGAACTCTGTGACACCCCACCCCTCCTCTCCGTGTAGTTACCGTGTCTCTGTGTAGAACTCTGTGACACCCCACCCCTCCTCTCCGTGTAGTTACCGTGTCTCTGTGTAGAACTCTGTGACACCCCACCCCTCCTCTCCTTGTAGTTACCGTGTCTCTGTGTAGAACTCTGTGACACCCCACCCCTCCTCTCCGTGTAGTTACCGTGTCTCTGTGTAGAACTCTGTGACACCCCACCCCTCCTCTCCGTGTAGTTACATGCGTGTTCAGCGACACAAATAGATTTACACGCATCGAATAACATCCCTCCTGCTGGAACATCCGAAACTCGCGCACATTTGCGCCTCGCACTGTTTCTTATCCCAACAAAGCACTAAAAGTTTCTTTGAAAAATCACTTTCCCGTCGTCGTCATCGCTCGTTTATCCACGCATTGTCATCCACCGTGTTATCTGCTTACAAGTCAAATGTATGTTTCCTTGTTGATCCAAGTCCCCATCGACCTCCTCGCCATCCTCGGCCTCCCTCGCCCCCCTTCAAGTGTTCCTATTCAAGGTTTGGCGCTGCAGGTGTATTGCTGGTCGGATGCAATCAGGGCAGTTCCAATTTCAGGAGTCATGGTGAATGTTCCAAAGTTCTGTGAAGTATATATATATATATATATATATATATATATATATATATATATATATATATATATATATATATATATATATATATATATATATATATATATATATATATATATATAAATAAATACATACAGAGCGAGAAGGTGAACACAAGGAAAGGAAAGGACGAAGTTAACAAACGGCGCCCTGAGCGATTCACGTTCAACGATCATCGCGATTTGTTGATGAACTCGATGTTGCTGAGATTTCAAAGATCACCAGAATGATGTGAACAAGTCTGTTTGTGGATAAAGTGAAGGGCTCAAGACTGTGAGTGTTTTCGTTTATCCGTAAGGGTGTGTAGAGGTCCGTGGTTTGTTAACATGCTGGTTAGGGAGAGAGACAAGTGGAATTGTGTAGTTGTAAAAGTGCTGGTTAGGGAGAGAGACAAGTGGAATTGTGTCGTTGTAAAAGTGCTGGTTAGGGAGAGACATAAGTGGAATTGTGTAGTTGTAAAAGTGCTGGTTGTAAGTGGTCTACATGTCGGACATGAACAGTTTCGGTAATGTCATTCTTGTAGAATTTGTGAAAGACTACTTATTCTACTCATCCTTCTTTCTGTCTTTCTTTCTCTGCTTGGGCAAAAGCTTCAACACAAATCACACACACACAAAAACACACACAAAAACACACACAAAAACACACACAAAAACACACAAAAACACACACAAAAACACACACAAAAACACACACAAAAACACAAACACACAAACACACAAACACACAAACACACAAACACACAAACACACAAACACACAAACACACAAACACACAAACACACAAACACACAAACACACAAACACACAAACACACAAACACACAAACACACACACACACACACACACACACACACGAAACACCGACACCCAACTGGCGATGGTGCAATGATGGTTAGAACTTTCGAGTCTGGGAGGTCATATCAGTGGTTCATATCAACACGAAAAAGGATAAAACATTGACGAACTAGAAGGGCACTCAGTGCAGAGCAAACCTCCGCCACGTAATGCCTGATCCATGAGAACATATCGGGCCCAATGCGTTGTTGAAACATCACGCTATCCAGTACCAGATCATTTTTGGCCCCTTCTCTCAGTGGTGAAGAATCACTTGGGAAATTGAATTATTCTCATATCCATATCTGGATTCGGATTGTCACCAAAATCAAATCATTTCGTCCTTGTCACACACCCAACGTGCCCACCAAGTTTCGTCCGAATCCGTCCATAACTTTTTGAGATATCCTGTACATAAACAGAAAGGAGTGAAAACATAACGTCCTTCACCTTCGGTGGTGGAAGTAACAACCATCTCCCGATATAAAAGTGTGTGTGTGTGTGTGTGTGTGTGTGTGTGTGTGTGTGTGTGTGTGTGTGTGTGTGTGTGTGTGTGTGTGTGTGTGTGTGTGTCCCCTTTCATAAGGACGATTTAAGTAGGGGTTTAAAGGCCAACCTTTTAAAACGACTGTGTTCACTATGGTCTCCTGAGGATAAATAAACTCGAAAAACATTTTGCACAAAAGAGTAATTACATCTCTTGTTTTGGAATTGAACATGGTGACTTGCAAACTGAGCCTCAAGGGCGGTGCACAGAAGCATTTTTTTTTTAAACAACAATAAATACAAGGCATAGGGAGGTGAATTCACTGCACATGATGTGTAACTCGCGCAGAGTAAAACGAGCGTTCATTTACGTCCATATGATGTCTGATAAATTGATAAAGAAGATATAAACGCATCTGACACTAGGCCGAGGCTTCAGACTTTGGCACGTTCACGAGGCTGTACCGTCGAAACGAAACATACCAGAAGATAAAGAAAATGGGGTAACATTTGTGTGTGTCGTGTTTTAAAGGAACACTTCTTGCTACAAAGCATCATATCTTCCAGTTTAATAAAATAACTCCAACCTGTCATTTTTGACAAGCTTTTATACATCTGACTAGCAATGATATTGTAGGCTTTGATGGGCCTAATGGCTTTGTGCTTCAAAGGTCCTTGTATTAAGAGAAGTCATTATTATAATAATTATTATTATTATATGTACTGTATTAATAGAACAGACTTGACTTTCACACAAACACAGCTAGTGAAACTGGAGGAACTGATGTCACTTCCTAGAGCACTCTGGGTACCAGTGACGTGTCATCTTTATGACATCACTCTTCTCTCTGCACTCACCGCGACAATCGAGGAGGAATTTCCTCCTCCCGATGGATTACAACTGGTGGGGTTTGTCCATGCTCTATCCTTTAAATGCTGAGGGTGAAGCCAGTATGCAGCACGGAGCATTTTTAAAGTCTTTGGTACGACTCGGCGCTGTTTGAGCCGCCGACCTTCCAGACTCAGAGTGGATACTCTCACCGTTGTACCACTGAGTCTTGTTCTTTCTCGCTTTCTTTTGCAGCACATGGCTGCGGGTAGCATCATTCACTGGGGGGTGCAGCTGTGCCACTGATGCAGTGTCCCCTGTGGGATTTTAAAAATGGTTTTGATTTTTGGGATTCTTTATTTTTTGCTGGTTGAAACCAGGCAAGGTTCGCTGGCACCCTGAACAAATTCCAAATTCCTGCCCTAACTTAGTCGAATGTCAGGTCATGCCAACCTTTTCATGAAAGACTTGGGCCAAAAACTTTTACTGGCTGACCCCAGGAGAAGGTGGGAATAACTGCAGCTGGTAAAGCAAGAAAGTAAAGAGTTTACACATAGAATTATATTCTGTGCAAGTTGAGTAATAAAACAAATTTGGTGACATTGTGAATGGAATAAACTCCCCCACTCTGTTCAATCCCATTCTTCCATCCAGGCCTTCAAAACAGCTGTTCACCACCATCTCTTATCATCCCCCATGCAAATCCTCGATCTTTTCTACCCCCATTAATCCAACCCAAACCACCTCCTTCAAATTCCCTGCTTTCCTTCTTGAAAGTCCCTGTAATGTCCATCTTGTATGCCCCATGTTCCCCTCCCCATCCCTCTCCCTTCCACAGATCTCCTAATGTCACTGTTTGTCCTTCCCTCTCCCACCCCTCTTGACTCATGCCCCCCTTGTTGCGCGTTGTATATTAGCTCTCATATGAGCCTCGACCAGATATACAAAAAAAAATCTCAATGACATTCAAATGCTCACCTGTTCCAGAAATTTATTGGACCTTTAAGACTTATCTTCAAAGTTCAAGAACCCTGAAAACGTCATTTCATCCTCAGACAGATAGCTTTTTTTTTTTATTTATTTTTTTTTTTTTTTTGTATACCTTGGTCGAGGCTCGTATGAGAGCGAACACACAACTCACAGCAAGGAGGCATGAGACAAGAGGGGCGGGAGTGGAAGGGACAAAACATTGGGGAACAGACACAGATGAACTGTGGGCTTGGGTGGATTATCAGGGGTAGAAAAGATCAAGGATTTGGATGGGGGAAGATAAGAGGTGGTGGTGAACAGCTGTTTTGAAAGCCTGGAGGGAAGAATGGGAAAGAATAGAGTGAGGAAGTTTATTCCAAAGGCGGGAAAAAAGAGGAATGAAAGAGTGAAGATGAGCAGTGATTCGTGATTTTGGTAGTTTTACCAGAAGGGGTTGTTGGCGGACCTTGAGCCCCCTGTGGAAATGTGGTTGGGACAAATCGCAGAGAGAGCAGGGGGGGCAAGGCTGGAGAGGAGTCGGTAGAAGACAGAAAGACCACCGACTAACCTGCGGTGATTGAGTGAGAGGCCCAAAGACTCAGCTTCATTGCGGGAGATGCCAATGATCTTAAATGCCCTGGTTTCGACAGCGTGAAGTCGAGAAAGGTGGGAGGCAGGAGCACCAGCCCAGAGGGGAGAGCAGTACTCCATCAGGCTACGGACAAAAGCTTTGTAAGTGGTCAGGAGCTCAAGAGGGCCGAGGAAGGACTTTGCACGACGGAGGATTCCCAGTCGGCGACTGGCTTTTGAGGCAAGGTTGGAAATGTGACTTTCCCAGGAAAGGTCATGGCAGATAGTGAGACCCAGAAGCTTGAAAGAAAAGACTTCTTCCAGAGGATTGTTGAGAAAGTGGATGGGGGGTTTTGTAAACGGTCCTTTCGAAGAGACATAGTGAGAGTGTGAGATTTGTCTGGATTGAAAGACATGTTCCACGTGTTGGACCAGTTTGTGATTTTATCCAGATCTGCAGTGAGCGAAGAAGCTGCTGCTTGCCGGTCTGAGGGATGACAGATGGTACGGCAGAGGGTGGAGTCATCGGCAAAGAGAAATAGAGGATTTTCCAGAGAGTCCGAGAGATCATTGATGAAAACCAGAAAAAGAACAGGGCCCAGAACGCTACCTTGAGGAACTCCAGCCTGCACAGGAAGAGGGGATGAAAGAACTCCATTTAGGGCCACACGTTGACTGCGACAGGAGAGGAAGTCTGCGAGCCATGAGTGGAGATGGCCTTGAATACCATGGGAAGAGAGTTTGGTGAGTAGGGCAGCATGCCAGACTGTGTCAAAAGCACGTGATATGTCCAGGGATACGGCTCGGATTTCCTGTCTGGCATTGAGGACCTCCATCCATTGATGGGAGAGCAGTAGCAGCATATCCAGGGTAGAGTGACCTGGTCTGAAACCAAATTGATGATTGGAAATCAAGCCATTGGAGAAGAGGAAGGATTTCATGTCTGAAGCGATGATGGATTCCATCACCTTGCTGATGATTGGGAGAAGGCTGATTGGTCTGTAGTTATAGGGATCTGTTTTTGCACCTTTTTTATGCAGGGCAGTGATGTTAGCAGATTTCCAAGCAGATGGCAGATGACCTTGGGAAAATGAGAGGGTGAATAGAACAGAGAGAGGGTGAGCAAGAGCAGAAGAGCAGGCTTTGAGGACACGTGGGCTGATGCCGTCTGGACCGGCTGCAGAATCTGACTCGAGGTTTGAAAGCAAGCTCTCCACCTTGTCAGGAGAAAAGGATACAGAGTCCAGGGACAGTTTGGTGCGACTGGGTAAAGTGGGTAGAGATAGTGATGGGTTTGGGACACAAGATTTAGCTGCAAACACCGAGTTTAGACATTCAGCTTTATCACGTGTGGAATCAGCAGTGCGGCCATTTGAGGTAAGGGAGGGGATGGAGGGGGAACATACACCAGAAACAGATTTGATTAAACGCCACCAGGATTTTGAGGAGGGAGAGAGGTTTGAGAGTTCAGACTTGAGATGAGAAAGATGTTGTTTTCTGGCTCTCCTGAGGGTAGCTACACACTTGTTCCGAGCTTTGTGGAAAGAACTGAGATTGTCCTCAGTTGGGTTTGCTTTCCATGAGGCAAAGGCAAGTTGTTTCAGGACAACTGCCTCACCACAAGCTTCAGTAAACCAAGGGCGGGAGGAAGGGTAAGACAACTGAACACGAGAGGGGATAAATCTGTGCATGAGGGAGAGCAAGTTTCTTTGAAAGAATTCCCAGGATGAGTTGATGTTTTGAGAAAGTAGTGATAGGAGACCAGTCTGTAAGTTTGATGGCTGCTCGGAGACCCTGCCAGTCGGCTTGAGTGAAATGCCAGACTCGACGGCGGTGAGGTGGTTCTCTGATAACAGCCAGAGAGATGTCCACTTTAACAAGGACGTGGTCAGAAGAACCGATTGGAGCGAAGGAAGAGCAGCAGATATTGTCAGGGAAATTTGTCAAAATCAGATCCAGAAGAGATGGAGTACCATTGGTTGAGATCCGGGTCGGGAAGTTGACCGATTGAGTCAGTCCCAATGAGTCGCAGAAAGCTTTTGCTGATGTCCCATGGCAGGTGAGAGAGGTACCCACACCTAGCCAACTGGTGTGATGACAATTGAAGTCACCACATAAGAGGAAGAGAGAGTTTGGATGAGAAAATAGAAGATGGTCCATGTTTTCGGAGAGTGAGGTGTAGATGGAGTCATCACTGTTCGGTGGACGGTACAGTACACATATAAACATGAGGTGGGAGTGGAGGGAAGCCGAAGCCAGAGGTATTCCTGGGGGTGTGGGGGAGTGAGAGCAGTGCAGGGAGAGTGAGGAATAGAGTCTTTGATGAAGAGAGCAACACCTCCACCAGGACGAGGCTCAGGTCTGTCATACCGTAAGAGGGAGTAGCCAGGGAGAGATACTTGGGAGTCAGACACGTCTTGGGAGAGGAAAGTTTCTGTTAGGCAGATAATGTCTGGTTTGTCAGTTGCAACCTGCATGGAAAGATCTGAAAGGTTTGAGCGAAGGCCCCGGATATTTGAGGTCCACACTTTTAATGAAGAGGTAGGGGAGGAGGCTTTGGGTGCAGGAGGTGGAGGGGGCGGGGGAGGGTAGGACGAGGGACGAGGGGGGGAGGTAAGGAG
This sequence comes from Eptatretus burgeri, assembly GCF_056783735.1. Classification (NCBI taxonomy): domain Eukaryota; kingdom Metazoa; phylum Chordata; class Myxini; order Myxiniformes; family Myxinidae; genus Eptatretus; species Eptatretus burgeri. The sequence continues at coordinate 80,571,663 of NC_140962.1, read as the reverse complement.
GGTTGCTGAAGGAGTGTGGGGTATTGCAGAATAGCGAGGGGAGGGGGCCGAATGAGGAGGAGAAAAGGCTCTGTGGTGCTGGGGGAGAGGGGGGACAAGAGACAAGGAAGATGGCAGTTGAGGATTTGAGGAGGTGGAGTGAAGAGATGGAGGTGAGAGGCCAGTGGAGGGAGGCAGGTTGGTGCATGAGAGGGGGGCAACTTAGAGAAGGAAGAGTGAGCGGGATGAAAGGTGGGAGAAAGCTGATGGCGGATTTTGAGAGAGGTGAGAGGGGGGCTTGGAGGAAGAAGAGTGGGATGGTTGCTTTGAGAGTGAGAGTGAGGGGTGAGGGGGGTGAGTTGGCACTGAAGTTGGAAAAAAAGAATGGTTGATGGAAAGCGAGCATCCATGGCAAACTGTGGTTTTTAAAAGTTTTAGGTCAGAGATGCGATTTAACACAATTGTTGATGGATGCAATGAAGGCGAATTCAGAGCATGGAGAGAAGAAGCGCTGTAATAGTTGGATTTTTTAGGCAAGGAATGAAGGAGAGGTCGAAATGAGAGCAGTCTTAAAATAGCAGAAGAGTAGTGCATTGTGAAACAGTAAAGAGTACTCATAATGAAACAGTAAAATAGCTACTCATAATGCATCGATTTACTGCAGTTGTTGACACATATTGCTCTAGAGATGACCTTTGTATGTCCTGAGGTTTTCTTCTGTGTAAATATTGCTGAGAAAGTTCTCATCAGAAGCGCCCCCTTCACCCCCCAACCCCCCCCCCCCCCATGTGGTGAAGGTTGAAAGAGATGCCAATGTTTGTATTGACAATTGTGTAAGAAATGTACTTTGTACTTTAAACGTATCAAGCGATTGCAAGGCTGACAGAATGGTCTGGAGCTACGCACACTCCCCTCTGAACCGGTTATCCGGGGCTAAAATCCCGACCCAGCTATAAACTGTCATCGTGGTGTTTCATGGGCAGCGTGATTCATCAATGTGTGCCGTCCCTCGGATGAACATTAAATTGGACATCCTGTCTGCCGGCATTGGTTGGTGGACACGAAAGATGCCACGGTGTCTTTTGCGAAGTGTCGGCAAGCTATCGCCGGTACCCTGAAAAAATTCCTGCCCTATCTACTGCTGGGAAGGCAATGGCAAACCAGCCTGTATAACGCTTGCCGATAAACTGCTTTACCAGCACCGACGGTTTGTAACAGACAATGGTACATCAGAATCAGAGAACGAGATTGCACTTGGATTAATGTAGCACTGAAGACTAAGGCGGGGGGCAATGGATGTTAGGGGAGATGTTTCAATTGTTTGAGGATATATTTGATAGATGGGAGTCGTACACATATACAAGAGCATTGAGTAAGAAACCGATCGGTCCTAAACCAGGGAAATCTTATGGAGAAGATGATTCCTTGTGTGCAGGGGCTCGACCATTGCCAAGATAATTGGGAGTAACGTTGTGAACTCTGAAGAGTTCGACCACACTGTGCGGATGTGGGTGCTCGAGGAAATCATCGGAGAAAGGAAACTCACAGAAATCATCAACACTGAACACGAGAACCCGAAATATCTCCCTGGGCACAAGCTCCCGCACAACGTGGTGAGTGGCAGCCTTCCCAGGTCCTCATATTCACACAAAGAGCAAGCAAGTGGTGTCATTCATTTAAATGAATGAGAGGATGCATGAATATTCCCAATAGTGGGGCAACTTAGCTAAATATAGCATAACAATTGTGCATTTTGTGAGGAAAGCACTAAATTTGGCACACTAGTAGCCTATCATATTATGAACAGATTTGGATATCGGGCCATCTCAAATTCAGCCACTGATGGCTGTGGCAGCCATTTTCCACTGCCATCAAAAATTTGAGATGGCCCAATATCCAAATCTGTTGATAATATGATAGGCTACTAGTGTGCCAAATTTGGTGCTTTCCTCACAAAATGCACAATTGTTATGCTCAGTTTCCCCACTACAATACAAATCTATCGCCTCGAACGTCAGTAGAGCGAACAAGTCGAGATTGCAGGTGGCACTCGATGGTTCATTCGGTCACGAATTTGATTTCTGATGGGAAAACTCAATCAACGACAAAAATACTAAAGCTCTAGATTTAAACACATAAAATGTGCAATCATTTCTCTTGCTCTACTCCTTTTGAAGGCTTAAAAAAAATGTTGGTCGTTGTGTGTCGGCACGATGAACAAATACCTCGGAGCTTCTCGCCTTTCAATAATAATAGGCAGTTGTGTGCTGGGATTCTAAACATATGGCAGCCAGATTCCTGCTTGTTGATCCGAGACATTTATTAACATTCGAACTAACATTTTCTTTTCAAATCCACCATGTTTCACTGAGATTATTAAAATGTATCCGAGTCGTTTGACATTGACATTATGTGTACCTCTTCACCGGCGCAATCACGCTCCCACTCCCACCCGGTTCCTTATGAAGATACTAATCAATCAGAGGATTAAATGTGTCGTTTGTTAATTTTTCCAGCACAAGTTTTTTTTCTGTTATATTTTGGAGTGAAATGGACTTCATTGCAATGAAAGTGAGACAGGAATGAAGTTTGATGTACGGTACTCGCCTATTTCAATTCAATGTAATTGACAGGATGTAAACAGTGTGGGTCGTTGTTGAACTACGTGCATGCCGGGCTATGCCCAAAGTTCGCCAAGTGATTATTTTTTAAATTATTATTCCCCCCCCCCCCCCGAGGTCCATTTTGAAACTGTCAGCAAGGCAATTGTCAAAGCATCTGAGTTCGCTCACAAACCAACAGTTATTGTTTACTCGAGCAGCTTTTACCCAACAAGGATGACACACCTGGATGGCAATCCCAGTGCTAATCAATAATGAAAATGACGAGTCTGAAGACCACGATGGTTCACGAGCGGTATTTGACTATGTAGATTGTTTCAAAAGTCAAGTATGAGACAATGTGATAATTTTTAACAAAGTTATAATTAATTATCGTGGCCTTCAATCAACAGCTGCAAAATGTCGAAAACCCGGTTTCTTTTAAACAACTTTAAAAATTTGACCTTTGCATAACCTTTAAAGGTCACAAAACAATGTTGTGGACATTAAAATAAGGAAACAGGATACGTGATATAGCTTATTGGAGTTAGTTTGTCTAAGAAGGTCAAAAACCCGGTTCGATTCCCACAACTTTGAAAATTTGACCTTTGTGAACTTTAAAGGTCAAAGGTCAAGGATTATGACCTTTGGTGTAAAACTTCCTCTGGAACATTCCAGGAACAATATAACATCATATAGGCTATATGGCATTTCGCACTCATCGGATTACACTGAACAACAAAAATTTTTAACTGGAGATGTGTAAAGTGATTTAGACTAATTTGGGTACGCTGATTTCAAAAATCATAACCGTTTTGCTGTATCACGTCAGGATTTTCAGTAACAGAAATATTCCCATTGCCTAGAAGTCAGGATTTCAATGAAATTTACAAAAATTCATTTATTCATTTATTTCATCATGAATGCTTCAAAATTATAGAAATTACAGAAAAACTCCACTAGAATGTAATTAAAAATGCTTTAGGCATTTGGCTTTGCGTTTGTGCTGCTCTGTGTCAGTTTCACGATGCAGGAACCAGCAGAAATCGCCCATCATGTTCGGGTTGTGCCGCCCTTGGTAACGCGTCTCCATGAGTGAAATCTCTTGGTGGAATCGCTCACGTGTGCTCGTCCGAGACTGCTCCCAAGTTGTCAGGGAAGAAGTTCAGGTGCTGGTGTAGGAAATGGATTTTCAGGGACATCCTGGAGCCAAGTTTCCTGAAGGACTCCAGCAGCTGCTGCACTATTTCTTCATAGTTGTCCGCGCACTCGTTCCCCAAGAAGTTGTCCGTCACAGCTTTGAAGCTCCTCCACGCTGCCAGCTCTTTGGGGTTTAGAGTTGTCGGAAAAGTTTCTGTCCTTCATAATCTGTCGGATTTGCGGTCCAACAAAGACACCAGCCTTGATCTTGGCCTCCGACAAGGTGTTGCCAAACTTTTCCTTGAGGTATAAAAACCCACGCCCATTCAGATCCATTGCCCGTACAAAACTTTTCATCAAGCCGAGCTTTATGTGGAGTGGTGGAAGGAAAACCTTGGCTGGGTCGACAAGGGCGACATGCTTCACGTTGTGTCGACCAGGTACATGCTCTTTTCGCTCTTCCCAATCTTTCTTCGTCCAGTGATTCTTGTCGTCTCTGCTATCCCAGAGACAAAGGAAGCACATGTATTTCGTGTAGCCTGACTGCAGCCCTAACAACAGCGCCACCACTTTCAAGTCTCCGCAGATGTGCCAGTTGAAGTCATTGTACTTGATGGAATCAAGCAGCTGCCGCATAGTCTCATAGGTCTCTGTCATGCCGAACGCGTGAGCCAGTGGGACTGATGGTTTCTCGTTGCCATTGTGGAGCAAAACAGCCTTCAAGCTGTTCTTCCCCGAGTCGATGAAGAGGCGCCAGTCTGCAGGATCGTGATCACACCCAAGTTCTTTCAACAGACCGTTGATGTCACTGCAGAATGTCATCGTGTCTTCCATCTCAAAGAACTCAGCCATGTCTCTGTGACGTGCTCTGAACAAGGATATCTTGGTGTTAGGTTCAAGTAGATTCCACTGCTGCAGCCTTGATCCAAGCAGCTCTGCCTTCGCCTTTGACAGCGAGAGATCTCTTACAAGATCATTTCAGTCTCCCTGGTTCAGAAGGTGTGATTCTTGAGTGTCGGGTTCAAAAGGTTCATCATCACCATCCTCTTCACCACTGCTTACAGCTATGTTCTGATCAGCTGGAGGTGTTGGAACGGGGTTCTCGTCATCATGAGGCACAGGTTTACGAGCAGAGACGCATTCAGCGTACTTGATGTGACCTTTATTCTTCTTGTTGAAGCCGGCGATGCTTGTGCAGCAGAAATAACAATCATTATGATGATTCTGCGGCTCACGCCATATCATGGGCACCGCAAATGGCATGCTCGCGCGCTTGCCCACCAACCACTGAGTCAAGGTTGTGTGACAGCTTGTGCAGCAGATGTGTGGTGCCCAGCTCTGTTCTTGGTCCTCCACCTTACAACCGAAGTAGTGAAAGTAGGCGGCCTTCATTTTCACTGCTGTAGATATACTTCGCTGTCGATCTTTTTTGGTATACCGACCACAGACATAACAGAAGTTGTCAGGATGATTGGTACAGGAACGCCTACTCATCTTTATCTGAAAGAAAGAAATATAACACAAGTTAACAACAATTGTACGAAATAGACATGTTCAAGACATATGTAAATTTCATTGAAATCCTGACTTCTAGGCAATGGGAATATTTCTGTTCCTGAAAATCCTGACGTGATACAGCAAAACGGTTATGATTTTTGAAATCAGCGTACCCAAATTAGTCTTAATCACTTTACACATCTCCAGTAAAAAAATTTTTTTGAAATTTGTTGTTCAGTGTTATCCATTCTTTGATGAAATCAGCATAAAAACAAACTTGAAGGGGGCGCCACGGGTAAGGTGTTCGAGATAGAGCAAAATGGTTTCGAGACTTTATGTGGGGAATGACCTCAAGGTTATGCATAAAAAATAATGTCATCCTAGCTCTCAAAGTTTGGGTGGTCGTATGATTTTTATTTCAAAATTCGAAATTTTCTAAGTTTTTGACCTTGGGACGAAAATGAAAAATCGGACAACGACAAGTTCTAGATAATTCATTTCGCTATTCAAATACCGAAGAACCCATTGCATTCAGTCAATTCCCGAGGAGAAGATAGATTTTTAATCCGACTACCCCCCTAAAATGGCTATTTTTGGCCGTGGCTCCGCCCACAATGGGGGTATCACACCCTTATCCAGGAAAACACAACTAGACATTGATATCGAACACATAACCAAGTTTCACCAAGATCGGATCAAAGTCCACGGAGTTATGCTCTGGACAAACAGACAGACAGACATAACGAATATAGTGCTCACTCTGACTGGCGCTCGTGAACCAATAGTGGAACTTTATACAATACACGTTTCAATAACTTATGAGAAATCACCTGACATGCAACAAGCAGAAAGATACAGGTAATAGGTTGTATTCATCGTGGGATAAATTGTAAATCAACGGAGGTAGTTTTACCACAGTACAGGAATCTAGTGAGGCCTCATCTGGAATATTGTGTGTAGTTTTGGTCGCCACATCTTCGGAAGGACATATCCGCAATAAAGAGGGTTCAGCATAGGGCTACCAGATTGATTCCGGGCCGAGATAGACTTAGCTACGAGGAATGGCTGAAGGAGACAGGGATTTATACACTGGAAAGCAGGTGATTACGAGCAGATATGATAGAGATGTTCAAGATGATGAAAGGTATAGACATAATAAGTGCAGAAGAATGATTCAGCAGAGTAGACGGTGATAGCCGAGAGTAAAGAAGATGTGAATTAGGATGGTCGTGAGGCAAAGGTCTTTCACTCAGAGAGGAGTTACCCAACACACGCGAAGCGAAAAGCATGGTTCGGTAATCGATTCATGTCCGTCTGTCCGTCTGTCTTATCAGTTTATGATGTAATTTTACCATAGTTTGGCTCTGGATTTGTCCTTATTGCATGTGCACAGAGGAGTGAGATAATATTTTTTACTCTTTCTTCCTGCCTGGCAGTCAAACAAAATGGAAAATCATTCCAATAAGGAAACTTGCTGTTTTTGAGGATGTTAAAAGGACGCATAACGGGCACGAATAACTCATGTAACGTGTTAGGGGAATGTAAAGTAGCGGTAAAACCCAGAATTTATTTATTTATTTATTTATGCACCTTTAAACCTTTTATTTAAATTGAATTATATACTTTTGAACACTGTTGAACACAAATCGCCTTCATAATAATAAAAGCAACCTCCAGTTTTGCAGTACTTGGACGTGTTCTATCGGGTGGTGTATGTAAATGTCATAGGAGTTGTCAAGCGCAGCCCCTGGGAAGTGGGCGTGCCATGTGAGAGGGTAGTATCGTGGTTAAGGTCGTTGACATGGTGATGTAGGATGCCGATTGACGCTGAGTTCTATATGGTGATCATCTCCTGTGACTAAACGTCGTCTTATTACAGTGTATATGGGTGGTGTATAAGACTGTTTCAGTTGCGCAAAACTTCCGGAATTTTTTTAACAATCTCTAACATCTTACAATGCAACTTCCAGCTTAACCTCTGGAATTTTTTTTAACAATCTTCTTCACTCATACAAGCCTCAACAGTGAATACAAAAACAACAACAACAAAAAAATCATTATTTTATCAAAAAGTGAAGGATATATTTGAACACTGCATGGGGTATCATGTTCTATGAACTCTCGAGTTAATGCGAGAGAGTTCATAGATGTAATGGTCTCCCTGGAAAGGTCATGGCAGCAGAAACTATATATATATATATATATATATATATATATATATATATATATATATATATATATATATATATATATATATATATATATATATATAAAATATAGTTTGGGCAGATCCAGGATATTTTGAAATTGGCAGTCCAGAAATCAAGGGAATGGATACATACTCACCCAGATCCTGGTGGCACGAAGCCATCCTCCACTTGTGTCCCATTTTATTGAGTTGGAGATGCTCAGAAATATAACTAAGAATATTGGAGCAACATGTCACTTAATCTATCGAAAATTCCAGCAATCTCTGTGTGTCTGTCTGTCTGTCTGTCTGTTGGATTCGCTATATATGAGATATCCCTTATTGTTGGGTTTTCCGTGTGTGTGTGTGTGTGTGTGTGTGTGTCTGTCTGTCTGTCTGTCTGTCTGTCTGTCTGTCTGTCTGTCTGTCTGTCTGTCTGTCTGTCTGTCTGTCTGTCTGTCTGTCTGTCTGTCTGTCTGTCTGTCTGTCTGTCTGCAACGCCAGGCTCCACAGCACGTACTAGCGAACCAATTTCGATGAAACTTTGCCAAGAGGTGGAATATATACTGGGAATGTGCGCGTTTGAATTTCGTTGCCTTGCAACCACCTGTTGCTGTGCAGCGGCCGAAAAACCGCGTACAGTATTTTCAATACTTGTCCTTCAGTTTTGAATGTAGAGAAACGAGACTTCGGAATTAAATACTTTGAGATATTTAGAAAATTTTACTCGAACCGATTTTTGATTGAGGTTTTATTTTTCAAATGGTAGTCCTTCAAAAATCGGGTGTCTATTTCCCATCATTTAAGGTGTGTATACAGTGTTTGCAAGGAACTACACCGTCGTTCCACCTTCGATCTCCTCGATCCAAACGTTATTGACCAAAGTGAAAAGGATCCAAAATAAATGGAATCACCGGCATTTCTGTCTTTGTGGATTTCTAATATAATGTTTATTTATTTACCAAAAACGATTCCACGATCTACACACCACCTCCAATTATTTACTTATTTACCGAAAAAAATTCCACGACCCACACACCACCTTCAATTATTTACTTATTTACCGAAAAAAATTCCACGACCCACACACCACCTTCAATTATTTATTCACCTAAAACTATTCCACGACCAACACACCACCTCCAATTATTTATTTATTTACCAAAAACGATTCCATGACCAACACACCACCTTCAATTATTTACTTATTTACCGAAAACGATTCCACGACCCACACACCACCTTCAATTATTTATTCACCTAAAACTATTCCACGACCAACACACCTCCTCCAATTATTTATTTATTTACCAAACACGATTCCATGTCCAACACACTACCTTCAATTATTTAGATATTTACCGAAAACGATTCCACGACCCACACACCACCTTCAATTATTTATTTACCAAAAGCTATTCCACGACCAACACACCACCTCCAATTATTTATTTATTTACCAAAAACGATTCCATGACCAACACACCACCTTCAATTATTTATTTACCAAAAACTATTCCACGACCAACACACCACCTCCAATTATTTATTTATTTACCGTAAACGATTCCCCACCAACACACCACCTTCAATTATTTACTTATTTACCGAAAACGATTCCACGATCCACACACCACCTCCAATTATTTATTATTTAAAGTGGGAGTGGCGTAGGAAAGTGGGCGTGGCTTATGAAAAATATTGTGTGGCTCAGGAGGTGTGGTCAAACAAGAGCATTGAGAGAAGTTTATCGGGTTTTCCGTGTGTGTGTGTGTGTGTGTGTGTGTGTGTGTGTGTGTGTGTGTGTGTGTGTGTGTGTGTGTGTGTGTGTGTGTGTGTGTGTGTGTGTGTGTGTGTGTGTGTGTCTGCCTGCAACGCGAGGCTCCACAGCACAAACCAGCAAACCGATTATTTTTCAAATGGTAGTCCTTCAAAAATAGGGTGTCTATTTACAGTCATTTTTTATGAGGAGTTCCAGTTGGCAAAATACGCAATAGGAAAAATCTTGCCAGGCAGAGGAACAATTGTATGTGAACCAATACGTCTTGGCAATGAATCTTCGTCGGCGGATCGTGTAATGTCCGGAGGGCAGCGGGACTCGGACAGTCATGAGGATTCTCGAACACTGTTTATTGCCCGTCCAGATGCACACTACTACAGACTACCCAGGCTCCACAGACTACACAGACTACACAGGCTCCACACCGCCTCAGGCAGCGCGAACTCCTATATCCCGTACAGGCACGTGACCACTCCAAAACCACTCCTCCACGCCTCCGCCACGCTCCCCGCATCGTGCTCTGCCCCCGCAGGCCCAATACACCACACTCCTCCCTCCTAAAACTACGATTATAAAATGACCAACATAATAAGAGGCATAATCGGCACAGAATACCATGATATAAAAGCAGAGAGGTACAAAAACGATAATAACCAAAAAGCACAGGCACATCACACCATATAACATGTCGATGTGAGCGAGTTGAACTGCAACGGACAGGTTCTCGAAAACTGGGTCGCACGACGAACCCACAAAAACCCTGACCGCGTTACAGATATCAAGAAGCAAGGCGGGAAGCACAGCATCACTACGCAGCAGAAGCGCCCCCAGGCGGCTCATGCTTACACGCCCTCCGGCGAGGTCGCGACGACCTCCCGAGCAAGTCTCCCCCGGCACCATCAAACGCCCCCGGCCGACAAGGCGGCACATCTCCCCCAGACAGACCCGAATCAGATACACATTCCGAGCCTGGAAGCCTCGTCGTCTGGAAGCCCCGTGGTGCCAGCGCAGCCGACCTTGGCGAGAACAGAGGTTTGTGCTGCCCGGCGCCAAGCCCATCTGACCTTGGGTGGTGACGCTGAACAGCGCCGCCGGCTGGGCGCACCATCAATCCCATAACAAACCCACGTATCACAATCAGCCGAGATCCCAACGCACGTCCAAGCTGCATTGGCGAGAACAGAGTTGCGCCCCAGGGCGCCAGGCACGTCTGACCTTGCCAAAACCAGGGGTGGGGGTAACGCTGAACAGCGAACCAGCCCCGGCCCTGAGCCAAAACCGCGCATCCAACCCAACCGAGAAAACCATGCACGTCCACACGGACGGTCAGCGCAGCCTGGAGACATATCCATGTCATACAACAACAAAAACATTGTCTGCACCAATGCAACCTTCCCCTCAGGCACAGTGTGTCCCCCCAGCATAAATCCCACACATGAGAGGGTAGCGAACCGCGGGCTGCCTTCGCAGCTGGAGGTCGGCGATACCTCTTTATTAGCCACGATCGCCCCCAAGGCCTTCACATCACATCGATCATATCGGACATCCCATCGATTGATCCCAGCCAAACATATTATGCTCACACGCGAACCGTCGGCATTTATTTTAACAACACTAAATTGCATCACTCGTACAATGAAAATCAAATACGCAACAAACAGCAACCCATGAATCACATCACGTGTCCGTCTCTCGGTCGTCGTCGCGACGTTGCGATGACCTGCTTGTCGTCGATGGTCGCGATCCGCGAACTTCTTGAACGCGACTGACTCGCTCCAATCCCCCGCTGAAATTGCCTGAACGACACGGGCGCGCATTGTATCATGAGCGCAGCCGAAGCGCGAGAGCTCATCGCAGCTGGCATGGCTCCCGTTGCTCCAGAACCGTACATCATCGTCGCAGGAAGCAATGAACGGCAGCCCACGCTGCATCGTCGCGGCCCCCGTCGCCGGAACCTCACCCTCGCGTCTCGAGGGAGGCCCGGGCCCAAACGGAGGTACGTTCCCCGAAGGAGGCACAGGTGCACCTGGAGGTACGAACTCCGAAACAGGAACTGCGAGCCCCTCCCCTCACACCACGAACCGCGGGAGCGCAACCCGCTGACCCTGCTGGGCAACCAAGACGTGTGCCCCGCCAACCGCCAGCAGCACTTCACCGGCATACGTGTGCAATGTGAGGGTAGCACGAGCGGACTCAACTCGACACCCGATCAGTGCCCTGATCATCTCGACCTCCACTGGCATTGGTCCTGTCACCGTCGGACCAATTGAAAACAGGTTCAACATTGGCAGCATCAGTGCCCGATCATCTCGACCTCCACTGTCATTGATCTTGTCACCTACGGACCAATTGAAAACAGGTCCAACATCAGCAGCATCTCCCGCTCCGGATCGCCGGGATCTCTATACCCAGGCTGCAAGACTCGACCCGGGGCGTAAAAGTGTACCTCATTTACCGAACACCGTACCGGCAGTAGGTCTCGACCTGGGACGTAAGGGTCGCTTCGCACACCGCCATCCATGACCATTATGATAGGCAATGACTCTCCGCACACACACCGTAGACGTCCCCGAGTGCTCAAACCGCCGTCTGATTGACTGCATTGCAACGCTCGATCCCGACCCGTGCGTGCGGCTGTGCGCGCCTGGAACATCGAGCTGACCTCCGAATCATCTGCTGCGCACCGACCCTCGAGACCCCGGACATTTCTCAGAGCTCATGCGACAGCCGACGCCGCGTCTGAGCTGAACTTTATGTCCACGTCCTTCAGCCGTGGCATCGCAGAAACCATTCCCGAGGTTTGCAAAGCAGAAATAAAACGAACTCCGACGAAGACGGGCACGCGTCCGTGCCCCGACCTTCCGCCATCCTCGAGCCGTCCGTGATGGCGAGACGCCTGGCCCCGAAGCCTGTGCGTGCGGCGCGCGAAACTCGCGATGTGCTTCTCCAGGACCCTCGCCCAGTGTAGACCTCGAACCGCGCGAGGTGCGCTGAGTTACTCGCTGCAGCGATCCAATCGCCCCGGCCAAAAACTGCACGTCAATCCGGATGTAACCCAGGCACTTTGCACACGCCGATCCGAACAGACTCGTCGCCACTGTAATGTCCGGAGGGCAGCGGGACTCGGACAGTCGTGAGGATTCTCGAACACTGTTTATTGCCCGTCCAGATGCACACTACTACAGACTACCCAGACTACACAGACTACACAGGCTCCACACCGCCTCAGGCGGCGCGAACTCCTATATCCCGTGCAGGCACGTGACCACTCCAAAACCACTCCTCCACGCCTCCGCCACGCTCCCCGCATCGTGCCCTGCCCCCGCAGGCCCAGTCCACCACAGATCGGTCAGAATGAAAAGCATCATATCCAGCGCTTCGATCCTAGTGAATCCCTCGTCGCCTACTGGCTTGTCTATCTGTCTGTCTGTATGTGTGTCTCTGACCACTGTTTCTCGACAACCTCTGGTCCGATCTAATAGAAACTTGCAATGTATATAGCTGGGGACCTGTGGATGTGCCCTTTCAAGGTTTGATGTTAATTGGACAAGTGGTTCCCAAGTTATGGCCATTTATTTACCAACCAATGACAGGACACGGTGCTATGACGTCACGAGGGTCGTCACAATCACAATTTTTTTTTTCTTTTTTGATATGATGTCACAATTGACGCTGGGGACCTGAGTATGTGCCTTTTCAAGGTTTGATTTTTTTTTTTTGTGCACGTACGGTCACGCACGTACGGGCACGCATGTATGGGCATGCACGTACGGCCACGCGAGAGCGAAGGAACGGCCTGTGTGGTTGTTTCAGGCGCGTGGTTTGAAAGTTTGTATTTTTTTGTTTTTTTGCACGTGCGGCCACGCACTAGTAATATTAATTCAAGAACAAATTATGGCTTGTCCAGAGTGAAACTAGCATTATACAGAACTACTTCAAGAGTGCATCTCATGTGAGGAACACCGAATTCTGTCATCATTATCCGTGTATGGAAGAGAAGGTCTTGGGTCGTGTTGAGTCTTCAGTCATTCCTTCTTTGTTACCTCCGCCACCAAAGGTGAAGGAGGTTATGTTTTCACCCCTTTGTCTGTTTATTCCTTGCAAAACCGAAGATTTTTCAACTATATTGGTAAGTCGATTTTGTTATTCTGTCTGTCTGTCTGTCTGTCTGTCATAGGCCAAAGGTCAATAACTAATGTAGTGTTTCTAAAATCCTCAATTTTCATCTCATTGACTTGAAATTTGAAGATGATTTATATTTCAGGTCATTGAATTCAACCACCAATTATTTTCTAGGTCAACAAAGGCAAAAGGACAACATCGGCAGAATTTTTTTAATTGTCAGTTTTCATCCGATTCACTTGAAATTTGAAGAGGAGTTGCATATTTGGTCATTGAATTCAACCACCAATTATTTTTGAGGTCAAATTTGTTTTATGGACTTTGCAAGTGTCGTGCTCTGCACAACGACTTCTTCTTGTTAGTTTGTCTGTGTGCAGGATATCTCAAAAAGTTGTGGATGGATTTGGTTGAAATTTGGTGGGCAGATTGAGTGTGTGATCTGAACGAACTGATTAGATTTTGGTGAAGATCCGGATCCAGATCTGGCTACTAGAATTTTTTGAGTGATTCTTTACCATTGAGAGATAGGGCCAATAATGATATCTAGCATGATATCTCAAAAAGTTGTGGACGGACTCAGACGAAACTTTTGGACAAGGAAGAATTGATTCAGTTTTGGTGAAGATCCGAATCTGGATCTAACAATTTTTTCAGTGGTTATTCACCATTGAGAGATAGGGCTAAACCGATATATAGCACGATATCTCAAAAAGTTGCAGATGGATACGGATGAAACTTAGTGGACAGGTTGGGTGTTTGATCACGACAAATTGATTCAATTTAGGTGAAGATCCGAATCCGGATCTGGATACGAGAATTATGTCATCCTTCAAGTGATTCTTCACCATTGAGAGATCGGACCAAACACGTATTGATATTTTAAAATATATTGCGCATGACATGTTGTCGTGCATCAGGCATAGCGTGGCGGAGGGACGTATGCACTCCACCGAGTGCCCTTCTAGTTAAACTCCGCCATCGAAGATGGATGGAGCTTACTGTTTTCACCCTTGTCTGTTTGTTACTTGACGAAATCTAAAATTTTGTCAAGAATGTTGGTCGGTTCAGTTTGTTTGTTTGTGTGTACGTCTCGCTCTACAGGTCACATTTCGAGTCGGAATGTCATGGAACTTCACCAATGGACTTATTGGCCACCAGAATAGAACCCTATAACTTTTGGTTTGTCAAAGTCAGGAAAAATTCCTGAAAATCGCGAAAATCCGTATCTTTTAGCATGGGCCGATTTTCAAAAATTCATGTCTCCGCCAAATCTTAACGGATTCCTTTCAAATTTGAAACACGGACGTAGGAGGGGAGTATCTCTGACTGGATGAATTTCGTCAAGTCCTGACCCTATGGGCCATTTTTATTTGTTTGTTTGTTTGTTTGTTTGTGAACAGTATTACGGAAAAACTCCTCGACGGATTTCGACGAAACTTGGTGGGGGGATTAGGTCTGGTCCAAGGATCATGCCGTTAGATTTTGGACTTGGTCCAAAATCCAATATGGCCGCAATGGTGGCCATTTTGAAAAAAATATTTGAATTTTTGTTTTTGCATTTCTACATGTTTTAAGTGATTTCCAACCCCCCCCCCAAAAAAAAATTGTTAGAGAAAAAAAACCCAGAAAATTTTGCAACTTTTTTTTCAACAAAATTTCGATTTTTATTTTTTATTTTTTTTGGCATTTCTACATGTTTTCAGTGATTTCCAACAAAAAAACATGCCAAAATTATAATTGCGGCTGATTTTGGAACTTCAGGTGGATATACCCACGTAAAATCAATTTCTGTCTCAAGGAATCTAGTTATGACGAATGAATTGAGTATGTAAAAGTTAAAAGTAAAAGGGAAAGTTGCAAACTATAACTCTGTGAGCACTGTTGACGTCAAATTGAATGAATAGGATATCAGGTTCACTTGAATTACCCAGCAGTATTGGCGGCGGAGGTTTTGCACTCTACCGAGTGCTCCCCCTCTAGTTTGAAAATGTATTGGGCCTGAATATTCTCGTGGAATGGGAGGGGGGGAGTTATGCACTCTACTGAGTGCTCATCTAGTTTTTGTTTTTGATCGAGTCAGTCGTATGTTAACAATGACATAAAAATTTGAATGTGAACATCAAATGTTGCTTCATCATCAAATGATGTGAACTCCCTCCAAGCGGAACATGTTTATCGGAGTGATTAAATTGTATCATCTCAACACGTAGTCCTGCAGCGTAGTCTGATATTTCAGATCAATTGTTCAAATTTGCATAAAAGCACCAAAATTGGTACACATGTAGAATAATGTATTCCGAACAATTCTAGATATGGAGCCACCCGAGATTGTGCCTTGGTCAGTTTCGGCGACCATTTTCCAAAATGGCCGCCATTCTACTTTAGTGAAATTGGCTATATGCTCTTATTTTCTTATTGTATTGGTGGTAGATATAAGGAAAGTGTAAAATTCAGTAAATTGACCATGAAAAGGCATATTCAAATCTTATGAGCCAGTATTTTTGGTAAAAAAAGCCATTATTTGATTTGTAAATTTCTGCTCTCCTGAAACTTTTTGCTGAAAAGTACCCATTATTGCCTGGAGAACAAGAGTCAAATGATATTCATCACATTCAATGGGTTTGGAATCAACAAAAATTGCATTATAGATTACATACTTTACTCTATTTTGAAAAGGGAACTGATAATCGTGATAATGACAAACTCAGAAAATGTAGTCAAATTATTGCACACTTCACTTTGAAGCGGCTACGGTTTACTGTCTACGACCATTCTACCAGGGCACATGGTACATGCATACATCAGTCTAGTACAATATGAGTTTCTGAGCTCAAGTGTACTGGCTCTGGATCAAGAAGTCAACACTTTTACAAGAAATACGACTTTGCATTTGCACATTCTAAGCTGGACCGATATCTCAGTCTGTGTCTACTGCGTCTGTCTACTGGCATTCTCCTTCACAAGCACACAGTCCAGTGCATTGCAGATTAGCCTTCTTGCATTTGCAGCGGTTTCTACAGCCTTTTTTGCAGCCGCACGACACCAGCTCGAAGCAGCTTTTTGAAGCTTCAGGGAGTGTGGTCCAGAACGGTTCGTGGGACCCATCCTCTGTTTGCCGTCAGCCCCAGCTTGTTGGTGATGGAAGCACGGGTTGAGGGACCAAGACCTGTCCCCAGACATAGCCACCCTGGAAGACTGATCTCTTCACATGCTGTTTCAAAGCATCGTAAGTAGGTGGGATGCGTTGGACGGAGCTGGACGGAAAATGGCCGCCAAAGCTGACCAAGGTAAAATCTCGAGTGGCTCCATATCCAAAATTGTTCAGAATACATTAGTCAACATATGTACCAATTTTGGTGCTTTTATGAAAAGTCGAACAATTGGTTTGCTATACTGCAGTACTACAAGAAGGATGGATTGTTCACAAGTATTCTTGAGGAGTATAACTTGCGTCGGAATTGGAAATAGTCCCCCATGTATGTCCTTGTATATTCATAAGTTCCAAAACCAATGGAGCCGATCACCACAGGATTACATACAAAGCACACTCGTACAAAATACGCCCACCCTTCCCACTATGGCCACCGATCTGTATCATGAGAAGTTTTGCATGAAATGCCAGGGTGAAAGTAAAAGTGCAGGGGAATAAAGAATATGAGGGAATAAAGAAAGAGAGACAGAGACAGACCAAGACCCAACTCAAGCATGTAGATGATAGTGGTACATTCAATGTGTTGCTGAAGCTGTCGAGCTCACACGTTTGTGGAGCCCTCTCCTGTGCACCCAGCCTTTGTCTTGTAGCTCATAGTCCATAGCTCCAGAAGTCGGTGTCCCTGAGGCCCTCTCTAAACTTGTAAACTCTCCAGGTCTTCTCCAAACAGAGGCACTCTTCCTTAGGTGACTGAAGTTGAGGATATCTGAGGTGAGCTGAGGATCACCGAAGCTGACTGAGGGTGGCTGATGCTAACTGATTCATGGCCCCTCTAATGCCATGCCTCCTACAAGCTTAGGTGAGACACGACTTGTCCTGCCGGATATTGTTACCATGGTTTGGAGCTCTCCGCATCACCTGGGTAAGTGAGTTTGCTGCCAGGGTGACGCAGAGCCACAGTGAATAGTAATCAAACTAGAACTTCACTCGGGAGAGCACATACCTCCACCAAACTGAACAGTCTACGACTCTACATGTTGCATACACTGATACTCCATATTTGCATCTGGACCTCAATCAAAATCGAATGGCCAACCTTTTGAAATATCATGTTATATTGTTTATCGTTTTTAGCCCCATCTCTTAATGGCAAAGAATTACTTTAAAATTCTCACATCTGGATCCGGATCATCACCAAAATCTAATAAATTAATCCTTGTCACACACGAAACTTATCCACCAAGTTTAGTTCAGATCCCTTCACAATTTTTTGAGATATCCTGCTCACAGACACATAGAAAACAGGGGTGAAAACATAACCTCCATCCATCTTCGGTGGCAGAGGTAATGACAGACAGGAGTAAATGTGATGAAAAGTGAAAACAAGTTCTGTGGGACAAGTGGCTGGTAACTAAGCTACTCCCATTAAATATCTATCATACAAGGGTGCCCATAAACAAAATACGTACACAGATGTTTCATTATATCCAAGCATGAATACAATGGTTGGGCAGGGGCAGGGACAGGGGGATGTAGACAAATGATGACAAAAACATTTCTCTCCTTCCCGTGCCTGCTTCAAGTACCAAGTGTACTGTACATATAGTTCCTCTAGAAAGTGCTACACCCCCTTTCAAAACTTTCTCCTTTTGTTGCCTTTTGTAGCCTTGAATGAAATTCCATTAAATCAGACTTTTTCCACCTTTATTTACACATCGTAATCCACAACTTCCAAGTGAAAAAACAAATTCTACAAATTTCAGAAAATTAATTTAAAATACAAAACTACAACATCTTGGTTGGATCAGCATCCACCCTGCTTACAATAGGAATTGTAAATTATCTCAGGTGTAACCAATCACCTTCAAAATCACACACCAAGTTAATTGGCCTCCACCTGGGTTAAAATTGTGGTGATTCTGATGATTTCAGAATAAAATCAGTTGTTCCTGTAGGCTTCCTCTACTGGGTCATGAATTTCACAGCAAAGACTCAACTTTAAGCACCAAGGAGCTTTCAAAAGACCTCTGGGATAAAGTTGTGCAAAGGCACAGATCATGGGATGGGTATAAAAATATTTCAAAAGCCTTGGATATCCCTTGGAGCACAGTCAAGACAATCATTAAGAAGTGGAAGGTGTATGGTACCACCAAGACCTTGCTTAGATCATGCTGTCCCTCCAAACTGGATGACCAAGCAAGGAGGAGACTGATCAGAGAGGCCACAAAGAGGCCATTGCCAACTTCAAAAGAGCTACAGTCCTTTATGGCAAAGACTGGTCACGATGTACATGTGATAACAATATCCCAAGCATTGCACAAAACGATATCCTGCACGGAAGGATGGTAAGAAGGAAGCCATTACTCAAAAACAACCCACCTTGAGTCCCATTTGAGGCATGCAAAAAACCACCACTTTGGAGATTCTGAAGCCATGTGGAAAAACGTTTTCTGATCTGAAGAAACCAAGATGGAACTTTTTGGCCTAAATGCGAAACATTACATTTGGTGCAAGCCCAGCACAGCACATCACCCAAAGAACACCATCCCAACTGTGAAGCATGATGGTGGCAGCATCATGTTATGGGGATGTTTCTCATCAGCAGGGACTGGGGGCACTTGTCAGGATTGAACAAAAATGGATGGAGTGAAATACAGAAAAATCCTGCTGCCCTCTGCAAGAAAGCTGAAATTGGGACGGAGGTTCGCCTTTCAGCGTGACAACGACCCAAATCACGCGGACAAAGCTACACTGGAGGGGCTAAGGAACAAAAAGATAAATGTCCTTGAGTGACCCAATCAGAGCCCCGACCTTAATCAAATCGAAAATCTGTGGCATCACTTGAAGACTGCTGTCCATCAATGCTCCCCATGCGACTTTACCGAGTTGAACAGTTTTGCACTGAAGAAAGGGTAAATATTGCCCAATCAAGGTGAGTAAAGTTGGTGGAGACCTATCCCAACAAGACTCACAGCTGTAATTACTGTCAAAGGTGCTTCCACCAAGTATTAACTCAGGGGGGTGGACACTGATCCAACCAAGATATTCTTGTTTTGTATTTTTCATTAATTTTCTGAAATTTGTAGAATTTGTTTTTCACTTGGAAGTTGTGGGTTACGATGTGTCAATAAAGGTGGAAAAAGTCTGATTTAATGTAATTTAATTCCAGGCTAGAAGGCAACAAAAGGTGAAAATTTTGAAAGGAGGTGTGGACTTCCTCGAGGAACTATATGTACAGTACACTTGGTACTTGAAGCAGGCATGGGAAGGAGAATTTCTGTTGGCACTGGAGGTAAAAGATTTTGTGGGAAGGGGAATATATATTTTTAATATTTTGAGGGTGGGCAAACCTGTTTTTATGGCAACCACACTGCTATTTCTCTCCCCCCCCCTACCCCCTCCCCCCCCCCACACCTCCCAACAGACAGAAAACCCCGTTTCCAATACTCTGGTACTCATTTTGCCCACCTCGGAAGGATGACAGGCTGAGTCAACCACACAAGGTGTTAATTCAGCAGCCGGCAGGGGCTCAAACTCAGGACCCTCAGGTCCCAAGCCAGCCACCCTAACCGCTAAACCAACACCAGGCTTTAATATTGTACCATAGAACACGAATCGGCAGTGTAGAAGTACTTTGGCTCTGAATTTGGCAAATTGTACAGAATCGTGTACACAGAGTAAGGTATATAATTGCTTTAGGCTGTCTGCCTGTCTGGCAGTAAAAGAAACAGAAGACATTCAAAACAGAAAACTTACTGTTTTGAAGGACGTCATAAAGGACTCAAACAACAGGCATGAATAACTAGTTTAACGTGTTAAATAAGGTGGTGTAAAAGACGGTGTAGCCGAAAATGCATCAACGGTAGTAAACTTCCGATACAATGCTTTTGGGGTTTTTTTTTCTCCAGACTTCAAAACTTTTCCTTTATTTCAATTGAACTATATAATTTTGAACACTGTAGAAGACAAGTCGGCTGGTTTGCACTTCCAACAACTTTCAGCTTAGCAGTACTTAGGCGAAAATATGTCGTCTCCACCCAATCAAATTTGCTGCTTGTGCTCTGAGGGAGGGGGAACGTCGATATTCAGACAAAATGGCGGCACCCAGTGATGCCACATCTGAGCAAGTGAAATGTACACATGGTAAAGTTTCAACACTTCCTGGTTGTTGAACCTATTTTCATTCTTTATCATACATGAGATTTAAATATTTTTTGGGGCTGCCAAACAGGCTACCAGAAGCTCCATGTCTTGGCTGAAAAAAAGGGGTGAGGGGCTAACCCCAACCCCATGTCATTTTTAGCTCGCCTGTTCGAAGAACACAGAGCTATAGCGATACCCCCGGCGTGAGCGTGAAAATGTTAAAGTTTTTGGTACAAGTTATTTTTTCCTTTCGAATGTTTTTAACTATCACACTATTTTTTATACACCCGATATATATGTCGGGGCGTATTATGTAATACCGTCCGTCTGTCTGTTCGTCTGCCCGTCCGTTCCTGTCCACACTCTAACTCCCAAAGTTTTCAACTTTCACGTTTCATATTTGGTACATAGGTACAGACTGTGGAGACGGTGTGTCGTGACATACGGTCGTCATCTAAAGTGGTTGCCGTGGCAACCAGGATGCTGTTTTCCATGTCGTAGCACAATTCTGTATATATTTTCTTGTTCGGGCGTATATTGTGCTCACTTGCGCTCTTGTTACTGATTTCAATATACAAATACATATGTTGCTTTTAAATTATTTGGATCAGACTTCACTGCAATGCTTTATAAAAAATATTAATTATTAGACGAGTCTTTTAAAAACGATAAATGTATAAACAGGCGAGCATTGGGTGGCTTTAACACCAACTCTGGTTCTCAAGACTGCACGGGATAAAGTGTTCTGTGAACTTTCTTGTTTTTTTTATATTCTTGTTTTAACCCCAATTTAAATGTTTGTTGCAATCATTAACAGCTTTAGTTTACTTTACTTGACACCCAAGAAACACTTTGATTTCAGATAAATTAATTGTCACGTCATTTGCTTTTTAATCGGCCGATTGCTGCCTTCATTCAAATTTGTTCGTCCAGCCTTTAGGATGCCAGTCTGTTCTTATAACATGGCCATGAATATGAAGATATGGTATATCTCTGGGGGAAAAATTTACAAACATTATCATATATATTTAACTTCTGAGGGTGACTGAACATGTGTTGCTCCTGCAGCTGGCGGTGGCAGATCTTCTGGAGACAGTTACGGGGGCAGACATCCTCGTATTTGTGGTGCCGCATCAATTTATCCGGAACATTTGCAAACAGTTAAAAGACCATCTCACCCCAACGACTATCGGTGTCTCTCTTATTAAGGTATTTCCATAACCATCTCTCGTCACACAGCGTCACACTCCGCACGAAGGTTTATCAAAACTTCATGGATACCCTCCAGTACCCTTTCTATTCCTTCTAACTTCATTTCCTGTAGATCTTCATGAACTTCCTGACAGTCAAATTGCACACTTTGTTTGTAACTAGTAATTCAATACCTACCACAGGGTTTACAGTTCTTTGGTTTGAGTAGTTCCACACCTTTGAGTAGTTTCCAGGGTGTCGTGGATTGCCAAAGCAGCAGTCAGCAAACTCAGCAAACAAGATACCCTGGGTGTATTTCCATTGCCTTTCCAACAGTCTTCATAGCAGGAATTTGGCCAGGGTGCCAGTGTTTTGACGAGTGTGATGTTTGACATCTTAGGCAGTCCAGTTTAACATCCCATCTGAAGGATGGCTCTGCCTGCTTAACACCAGGGTGACAATTTATCATCTCACCAGGATTGGACTCCAGACCAGACAGTTCAAAGGCGAGTGCTGTTACAAACTATTAAGATGTTGCATGATAGAGTGTGATATGAGTAGGACATCCATCATCAAACACCCTGGCCAAATTCCAGCTCTAACCTGCACGAGTCGCTGCATCAGCAGTGGGAGAAGGTACATTTACTTTGAAGTTATTCGGCCCAGGCTGAGCGATGCGAGGTCGTTTATTCCTGACACGTGAAACACCCTCCAACCCATGCCTGCAGAAAACAGACTTTATTTGGAATGCCATCCAATCGTCATGTAACTTTGGGAAAACATTATTCATGGGTAACTGCTCCTCTGTTTGAAGTTTCGTGTCAATCGCTTAAGTGGTCGCAGAGAAAACAAATTTAAAAGTAAATAAAGGCTAAAATAGTGAGGGCAGAAGAAAAAAAAGTGAGGACTTTGCCCGATGTTCCACAATATGGTCAAGGATGGTTGCAGATGTGTATTACGAGTGCATTTGTAATTGTGTTTGCAGCTCACCGGATAACAGGATTGAGGCAAAGCCTTTGGGACCCCTACTCTTTGATGATGGGAGTAAAAACATGGGGTAACCTTCCTGGGTCAGATTGTGGTAGTGTGTGTCATGGTGGTGCTGAGGTGCTATATACCAGATGGCGGTCTCCATGGGTTAACCTGAGGCGATCCCTTCGGGTGGGTGCCTGGAATGTCCTAGCCCGAAAAGAGGATGATTACCTGTCTCTGTTACCATATGAGCTCAAGCGTTTGAACACATCAGAATTGCAGCACTCTCTGAGGTTCGGATACGTGATAGTGGTGAGATCATGGTGGGTGGTTACACCTGCTGTTGGTCTGGTTGCTCCAATGGTTACCATGCCCAAGGAGTTCCTGTAGTTGTGTCCATTAAGCTGACTACAATGATAATTGAGGTAACACTGGTCAACGAGCGTATTATGAGACTAAGGATTCGTCACTCCTGAGGTGTTGTTTCCCTGGTCTCTGTTTATGCTCCGACTGAGGCGAGTGATCTCACCGTGAAGGATGCATTCGACACCACGCTCGAGTCTGTGGTTGATCATTGCCCCAGGCGAGATAGTCTTCTAGTCTTGGGGGATTTCAATGCATCAACTGTAATTGATAGGGATGGTTATGAGACGTGTGTTGGTTCCCATGGGTCTGGAAATGTGAACCTGAATCACACCAAGTTCCTTGACTTTGCAAGAAGTCATGGACTTAGGGTGGCTGGTTCATGGTTTCAGCGCCCACAAGCTCATCGCTGGACTTGGTATTCCAACGCTGGCGGTGTGGCAAAGGAGATTGACCATGTGCTCATTCCTTGTCACTGGAGGATGATCCAGAAGTGCAGGGTCCACCAGAGTGCTCAGTGCCTCAATACCGACCACAGACCTCAATACCAACTCAATACCGAGTTGTGGGAGCAACTCTGAAGTTGCAGCTTAAATCCACGAGAATGGTACCATCCCAGCCGAGGCTGGATGTTGGCAAGCTCAAGGATGAGAGGGTAGCTGAGGAGTTTACAAACAGGCTGAGTGGAGATTTGGGGGGTCTGGGTGCTTTGGGGATACCTGAAGAGTTGTGCAATGCCTTCAAGAACATCATCCTTGATGATGCCAGTGGATGTCATGGAACTCACCACAGGGCAAAGAAGAATTTTGTCCCTCAAGGGCCACTGGATACCATTGACCAGAGTCACACGGCCAGGTTTAATGGAAGAACTAAGCTGTTCAGGGAGCTGAGGTGTAAAACTGTACATGCGCTAAGGGTGGGCAAGGAGGCCCATGTGCAAGGAACCTGTGAGGCGGTAGAGCATCTCCTGTGGTCAAGTGATTATTGTCCTGCATACAGGGGGATTCACACATTGTGTTTCTCCAAGCCCGTCCCACGGTGTACTGCAGTTAGAGCAGAGACAGATGGGCTCTTGACAGAGGAGTCCAAAGTGAAGGCCCGCTGGGCCGGTTAATTTGAACGACTGTACCAGGCTGATCCACCAGCTGTTTAATTGGATGTCAGGGGTGTTACATTCCCTATTGCTGACCCTCCAATCAACTGTGACCCACTTCATTTGTGGAAACACAGGCTGCGGTGAACCAGTTGAAACGGGGCAAAGCTCCAGGGATCTGTGACATCCATGCTGAACTTCTCAAGGTTGATGGAAATGCTGTACTCGTGTCGTTGCATGCAGTTTTGTGCTCTGCCTGGAACACAGGCATCATCCCAACTGACTGGAAGAGGGGCCTTGTTGTCCCTCTCTGGAAAGGGAAGGGTGATCGCCAGTACTGCAACAAAAACCGAGGGGTAACGCTGCTCTTAGTGCTGGGCAAGGTCCTTCTCGGATAATTCTTGAGAGGGTTCGCCACCATCTGCTTGAGCACCAGCGTCCAGAGCTCTCAGGCTTTACACCAAAGAGGTCAATGATTGACCGTATCCTTGCTCTTCGGGTCCTCACCGAACGCAGACGAGAGTTTCGACAGGGGCTGCTTGCAGCCTATGTTGATCTCTGTAAAGCGTTCGATTCACTGAATTGTGATGCCCTCTGGAGGATCCTTAGTCTTCGTGGGGTGCCACCAAAACTGCTCAAGGTGATGTCTGAACTATACTCTGGTATTGAGTGTGCTCTGGTGATTCTTCTTCTTCTTCTTCTTCTTCTTCTTCTCCTTTCGGCTGCTCCCGTTAGGGGTCGCCACAGCGGATCATCCGTATGATCCGCATAGTGATTTGGCACATGTTTTACGCCGGATGCCCTTCCTGACGCAACCCTGGTCGCCTATTACAACACAGGGATATGGTACACCTATTTTAACCGGGGTATACACCGGCCCAGTACACTGGTACTCATTTCGCCGACCTCGGAAGGATGACAGGCTGAGTCAACCCCCTGGTGTATTAATTCAGTGGCCCAACGGGGCTTGAACTCAGGACCTTTTGGATCCCAAGCCGCTGCCCTAACCACTGCGCCAACACCAGGTTAAATGATGAGTGTGCTCTGGTGATACCATCTCCAATTTATTTCCAGTTGTTACTGGGGTTTGTCAGGGGTGTGTACTGCCTCCCACACTTTTCAGCAGTTGTAAGGACTGGATTCTAGGGAGGATGTCTGAGAGATAAAGCTGTGGTGCATCGTTTGGGAATGTCAAGATATCTGACCTTGATTTCACTGAGTAGAGAGTCGGAGCTGCTGGAATTACGAGTTTACTGGGGAGTCATGGATTCACTGGATCATGGGGTGTGGTGCTGTCGGTACTTGTGCGGGAGGATGAAAGTTCGAGTCTTCAGGTCCTTGGTGCTTCCAGTCTTGCTCTATGGATGTAAGACTTGGACTCTGACCAAGGATCTGAGATGGAGACTTAATTTCTTTGGTACCAGGTCTCTTTGGAGATACCTTAGCTATTGCTGGTCAGACTTTGTGTCCTACGTGCAGTTGCTGAGAGAGTCTCAAATGAGATTTGTTACCTGCATGGTCCGTGAGCGTCAGCTGTGGCTTGTATGGACATGTGGCTCGTTTTGCTGACGCTGATCCTGCTCACCCGATTCTCTCAGTGAGGGAGTCTCGTGAGTGGGGAAGGCCAATATGCCGACCACGTGTCTCGTAGTTGCAGCAGGTTGATCAACATCTCAAGGAGATTGGGATGGGCCAGGCATCTTCCTGGGGAATGGCCAGACGGAGGCCCCTGGAGTACCGATGGAAAGTGGACGCAGTGACCCGCTGCTCCGGTGCCTGCTCCCATGCTTGACCTGGCCTGACCTGACCTGTAATTGTGCACGTATTTGAAACTGCTGTTTGAAGCATTGAAACTCCATGTTGGAGATATTTTCCATTGCTGCAGGAAACCACTTCAGTTCCAGTGATAACTCGCATCGTGCTCAGTCAGGTTGTATTCTTGGAGAAGAGAGCACTCATCGAAAATGTGCAAAAAGGGGTCATTGTACCTTTGTTTATATGGAGATGTGCTCCTGACAGTGTTATTTATTACATATGAGCCGTATATGAGGGTTTCATTGGGATATCGGTAATGGCATAAATAATAATACAGACGGTAAACTGATTATTTAATAAATACTGTAACACAGATGGTCAACAACAGCACAGGGAATTCAAGGGCTGCCTGGTCGTCAGCGCTCGCAGCAATACGGATGATGTATCTCGCGGCGTATGCTTTCACATTGTAAGCAATAACAAACCGTGCTCGTATCGCAGTGATACGGGTGATGTGTGAGTTACTGTCGAACCAAGCTTAACCGCCTCTCCATCTTCTCCGACAAACTGCTCTTTGATCGAGTAAACTTTGTCTTGGTCAGAAGTGGTGGACTGGGCAGAATCTTTTCTGTTGTCTGCGTTGTTGAGAATTGTTGTAAAATGCTCGACGTCGACAAGATGAACGCACGACTCACTTCCACCTGATTGACTCACAGCGTGTGCGCTTACTTGGTGAATGCTGCGTGTTACAGATTTTAATCTTTTTTTTTGTTTGTTTTTTTTTGGTAAACTTTTTCTCAAGAACAAAGAGCTCTATAATGAATCAGCATTCTTCGGGGTAGCACTAAGTGAGGTATTACTGTATTTAAGATAGTGTTTGGAATTATTAATTAAGTTTATGGCCGTGCCTTGATCTTTTGCTGAAACAACCGTGCTCATTTTGTGAAATTACTTTCGACTTGGCCAAATGGATGACCAATCACGATTTAGATGCCACCGCAGAGGATTGCTGCAGGCAAGACCCCGCGGGTACCATCGGATCTGTTAAAATCCAATTTAAACGAACAACAGTCATTGTGAATGGTGTCGGACCCTGCCACCTTCTAGCATGGAGGAACAAATTGACACACCAAGCCTCAACCGTGAGGGAGGGAACAATGTATTCCAATCTTCACCCTCTGGGCAAGCTTTGTGTGCACCTATTGCGAACAACCCAGTGGAAAGTGGTCACAACAACAAGAGGCAGGAAGAGATTATCTTAATCAATAACTATTTCTGGACTATGTAAGGTTGGGAAAAGCTAGCCTCAGAGCACAAAATTGAGGATGAGAGAAAGAAAGAACAGCACAAAGGTGAGGGACAGACAGACAGACAGACAGACAGACAGACAGACAGACAGACAGACAGACAGACAGACAGACAGACAGACAGACAGACAGACAGACAGACAGACAGACAGAGGCCAGGGCAAAAGAGCAGAAGAGCTGTGATAGTGATGACCTCCTTGTTCCAACAGTCTGTCTAAGGGACACAAGACTTTCATCCTTCCTGTGTGCCAGTTCAAATTTGGGGCCAACACTTGGTCAAACTCATCTCCTCTCTGTCGAGGCGAGAGTTCCCCAAGGCTGTTTTGGGCCCAGTCCAGTTGCTTGTCTTCATCAACAATCTTTTTGATTCTCTGGAAAATGCTGCTTATCTTTTTGTTGATGATTGCAAGTCTGCCCTTTCATCTGCAGACAACAACTTTTTCCCTTTCTACAGACCTTGATCAAATCAGGAGCTGCTCCAACACTTGGAAGACATCTTTCAATCCTGACAAATGTCACACTCTCACTCTGTCTCTCCGAAAGGACTGCCTGGTGAACCCTCCCAGTTATTTCAACAAACCTCTTGAAGAAGTTCAGTTTCTCAAACTTTTAAGCCTGACGATCAGCCATGATATATCTAAGGAAAACCATATATCCAAGTTTGCCTCCAAAGCAAGCCGCCGACCTGGCATCTTCTGTCATTCAGTCTTTCCTTGGCAATTCTGAACTTGTATCTCCCTGCTTTGGGATGGCTGTGTTCACAGCTTGCATGTACCGATACCACAGAAACCAATACCCTTAGAATCATTTGGATCTCCAGCCATGATGCTGAGTCTCAAGGCCCATTACTTTCACATCGCAGACAGGTTGGTAACCTCACTGTCTTCTTTCTGCTCTTGCACCCTCTGACCGTTCCTTTCTCTCCCCATCCCCCATTTTCTGGAGGGTGCATACAGTCTACCAGTCACTCACTTCTCGTGAAATTCCAAAAATCCAGCCTCGCTGCTCACCTCCACTCATTTGTTCTTTTCTCTTGCCTGCAGAACCAACTTCCTCAATTTGCTCAATCCTACCCTTTCCTCCAGGTCTTCAATATGGCTGTTCCCCAGCAACTCAAGTCATCCACCATCGATATACTCATGATATTTTCCATCCTCATTAGCCCTCCCTCTGTGCACCCCTTCTTTTCCACATTATCATGCTTTTCCCGTCTCCTTCACCCTCGTTTTTTGTTCCCTGTTTTATCTCCAGTTTTTTTTCCTTCCTCCTCTTGCTGTGTTTGAGCTTGTATGCTGCTTGTTCAACCCTCAGAGTCCAACTCCCTCACCCCCTGATCACCTTCTTCCCCATGCACAGTCTGCCTCCAAGTGTCCCTCTGTTGTGTTGTTCTACATTGCTGTTGGTGTGTTCCCCCCCCCCCTTTTTAACTTCATTATTTGTTCTTCTGTTACATTCCCATTATGTGATTATGTCGGAGTTAAAATGCAGGTACCATGAGTTTAAGAACTCGTACATGGTTGACTGTTGAAGCGAGTACCATTTATTACTGGAAATGTAGCATGTGCATAGTTTAATCAAGTAGTTTATTCTTGTAACCGGACTGGTTATACTCCTTGCACACACGATGCCCATACTGGATAAATTTAGGGAATGCAATTGCAAGCACTAATCTGCTCAGCTGTTCTTGCGATTGGGATCGTGGCAAGTCAAGCGATAGGACCACTGAGACCTTGGCTTCACACACCCAGTTTGCAACATTACACCACGGGGCTATTCTGCCAGCCCAAGGCTCCACGGCACTGGCACACAAGTTACGAAAACATAACCACTCCATTTACACGAATGGAATACAATTGCACAACAGAGCAAATGTTGTCTCATTTTCACAAAACATAAATTAAATATTATACATTAAATTCCAAAATAAACCCGTTAAATTACAAAAAAACCCATTGAACGACAATAAAATAGGACCACCTGTCCTGAAGCTCACCTGATTCAGGAGAAACAGTTACTCAACCCACCCACCCCACCTAAACTCCCTCAATGGGCATATATTTTGATGCGGTTGATACACTTTGGTGCCTGACGGGTGATGAAACTTGACCACAACCTTCATCAAAATCGTTTGTAGTTTTGGCGAAGAGAGCAAGTACCTATTTTGGGGGGGTCAAACCCCACTCCATAGTACCCCCTTGATCAGCGTAGATTTTGATGTGGTCGATAAACTTTGGTGTGTCATGGGTGGTGAAGGTTGTGGTCAAGTTTCATCGAAATTGCTTGTGTAGTTTCGGAGAAGAGAGCAAATGCCTATTTGGGGGGACAAAACCACCCGGTAGACCCCCTTAATGAGCACAGATTTTGATGCGGTCGATACACCTTCGTTAGGCATCATATATGAAGCTTGTGACCAAGTTTGATCAAAGTCTTGTGTTTGGTTCAAGCGATAATGACTGAAGTGCTTACGGACTGACTGACTGACTCACCTACGGATACTGCTCGATCACATAATATCACCTGACTGGAGTCCAGGTGAGCTAAAAACACATTGAATTAAAAAAAAGAACATTCAATTACAAAAAAAAAACATTTCAAAAACGTACCACCTAAGTGATGCAGAAATCTAGTTTATATGTAATAATCTTACTTTGCTAACGTCCACTATTTAGCACGGCAAACTGTTTAGGAGCTTTCCGGTGAATTGTTGAAGAATTGAATTCCTCCTGTCCTGGAAACATTGCCAAAGTCATCCAAAGAGCTTTTTAAAATCACATTACGATGAGAAATCAATGTTTTATAAGATGCCAGACCTGGTTGTAACGACTGCTTATTTTTTTAAATAAAATTAATACTGTCGAATTGGGGCTTCTCAGGCATCACATTGCATCAGTGAGTGGCAGGGCATCCTTTGGATGGACGTTAAGCTGGGTATCCTGTCTGCAAGCAATAGTTTGTACGGGACATTAAACATCTCACGGTATCCATCGCAATTGCTTTTGAAGCACCCCTCCTCCCTCTCACCTTTAAGAAGGGAATAAATCTGCAGATGTATTTCTGTCTCATTGGCTGTCATCAGCAGGGAGTAGATTCTCCCCAATGGTTGAGCTGGCAAACCATCCCATGTATGATTTCCCTTTTTCAAATATCACAGAACTGTTATGGGGTAAAGAAATCTATGCCACACCAGCACTTGTTGCAAAGGTCCTGATCATACTGCAAAAAAATGGTGCCACACACAATACGTCAATCACCACCTTGCCTGAAAGAGATGTTGTGGTCTTCAGCTTATTGCCGTGGAACCAATGATTTATGATATGAATGCTGTTTATCATGCCTGGGAACATGGACCAAGTAATATGCAAGAGGTGCAACAAAATCTACTCCAGATTTGGCAAAATTTAGGTCATACGGTCATTCAGAATATCATCGATTTCATGTCTTCATGGGTTTGATACTGCATCATGTCATTAGAACAAGCTACTAGATAGAGTTGGTGAGATCCGAATCGGTCCTCCTCACACCATCAGGTGCATAAGGCTATTGAGGCAGTTTCATTGGCGAGAGAGCACAATCCTCGAAGGGCCACCACTCTGACGCAGGATACTCGATTGGCTCATTCGTCCCAGGAAGCTGGTACTCGTTTTCCCAACCACGGAAGGATAACGAGCTGAGTCAACCCATCTGGTTTTATTTTGGAATAGCAGGAGCTTAAAGTCACGACCTCAATCCAAACACCTTGACCGTTAAGTCACTACCAGGTGTGTGTGTGTGTGTGTGTGTGTGTGTGTGTGTGTGTGTGTGTGTGTGTGTGTGTGTGTGTGTGTGTATACATACATACATACTGTATATATATATATATATATATATATATATATATATATATATATATATATATATATATATGTATGTATGTATGTGTATATATATAATCTATGTAAGTGTGTGTGTGTGTGTGTGTGTGTGTGTGTGTGTGTGTGTGTGTGTGTGTGTGTGTGTATATATGTATAATGTATGTATATACAGTATATATATATATATATATATATATATATATATATATATATATATATATATATATATATATATACATATATACATACACATTGATACATATATATATATATATATATATATATATATATATATATATATATATATATATATATATATATATATATATATATATATATATACATATATACATACACATTGATACATATATATATATATATATATATATATATATATATATATATATACATATATACATACACATTGATACATATATATATATATATACATATATACATACACATTGATACATATATATATATATGTATATATATATATATATGTATGTATGTATTGGGTTGGCGATCCAGTCAAAAGAAAGAAATTAAAAAAAAAAAAAAATTGAAATTTGTGGTACTCTTATTATCAGTTTTTCTGTCGATGTTTGTTGGGTCAGGTTCTTGTCAGGTCAGGTTCGATCTGTGACCTGCTACAGGTACCATGTAAACCTGTACTAACCTGTTCCATGGTCGGGTTGTCGGCGACTAAACCGTCTCCCCCACCAGGTTTTCTGGTGAGGAGGGTGTTTGGATATGGACACCCAGCAGGATTAAAAACAAAACCTGTCAAAGGGCGGAGGAGCTCCTTGTGAGCCAACGGCCATCCATATCTAGTGCCCAACTGTGTCTGCGGACGTCCTCCTGCAGTTGGGTTACTTCTTATTAGGAGGTTGGTGGCAGGATTTGCACTCCAGCCACCGTAAAACGCTTCATTCCGCAAAACGCAAAAACGCAAAAAAATCTGAAAACCCACTCCGTGGGAGTACCTCCTGTGCAGCTTCCCTTCGCAGGGCAGCTCACCGGATGATGGGATTGGGGCAAAGCCTTCGGGACCCCCAATCTTTGATAGGAGAGAAACCACGGGGTAACATCCCTGGGTCAGATTGCGGGAGAGTGTGTCGGAGTGGTGCTGAGGTGTCGTCCACCAGACGGCGGTCTCCTTGGGTTAACCTGAGGCGGTCCCTTCGGGTGGGTGCCTGGAATGTCCTATCCTAAGAGAGGATGATCACCTGTCTCTGTTATCATCTGAGCTCAAGCGTTTGGACATCGGGATTGCAGCTCTCTCTGAGGTTCGGAGACCGGATTGCGGCGAGATAATGGTGGGTGGTTACACCTACTATTGGTCTGGTCGCTCTGATGGTTACCATACCCAAGGAGTTGCTGTAGCTGTGTCCAATAAGCTGACCCCAATGATAATTGAGGTAACACCGGTCAACGAGCGTATTATGAGATTAAGGATTCGTCACTCCTTAGGTGTCATTTCCCTGGTCTCTATTTATGCTCCGACTGAGGCGAGTGATCTTACCGTGAAGGATGCATTCTACGCCACACTCGAGTCTGTGGTTGATCAGTGCCCCAGACGAGATACACTTCTAGTCTTGGGGGATTTCAATGCATCGACTGGAACTGATAGGGATGGTTATGAGGTGTGTGTTGGTCCCCCATGGGTCAGGAACTATGAACCAGAATAGCACTAAGTTCCTTGACTTTGCAAGAAGTCATGGACTTAGGGTGGCTGGTTCATGGTTTCAGCGCCCGCAAGCTCATCGCTGGACTTGGTATTCCAACGCTGGCGGTGTGGCAAAGGAGATTGACCATGTCCTCATTGACGGTCGTTGGAGGATGATCCAGAACTGCAGGGTCTACCGGAGTGCTCAGTTCCTCAATACTGACCACAGGCTTGTTGTAGCAACTCTAAAGCTGCACCTTAAATCCTGGAGAATGGTACCATCCCAGCCTAGGCTGGATGTTGCCAAGCTCAGGGATGAGAGAGTAGCTGAGGAGTTTGCGAACAGGCTGAGTGGACACTTGGGGGTCTGGGTGCTTTGGGGGGTCCTGAAGAGTTGTGGAGCACCTTCAAGACCACCGTCCTTGATGTTGCCGGTGGATGCCTTGGAGTTCACCGCAGTAGGCAAAGAAGAATTTTGTCTCTCAAGGGACACTGGATACCATTGACCAGAGTCGCAGGGCCAGGCTGAATGGCAGAGCTGAGCTGTTCAGGGAGCTGAGGCGTAAAACTGTACGTGCACTGAGGGTGGACAAGGAGGCCTATGTGCGAGGAATCTGTGAGGGGGTAGAGCATCACCTGTGGACAGGTGATTCTCGTCCCGCTTACAGGGAAATTCGCGCATTACGTTCATCCCAAGCCCATCCCTCGGAGCACTGCAGTTCGAGCAGAGAGTGGTAGGCTCTTGACAGAGGAGTCTGAAGTGAAGGCCCGCTGGGCCGGTTACTTTGAAGTGTTGTACCAGGGTGATCCCCCAGCTGTCGACTTGGACGTCAAGGGTGTTACAATCCCTGTTGCTGACCCTCAGATCAGCTGTGGTCCACCATCGCTTGTGGAAACACGGGCTGCGGTGAACCAGTTGAAACGGGGCAAAGCTCAGGGATCTGTGGCATCCATGCTGAACTTCTCCAAGGCTGGTGGAAATGCTGCACTCGCGTCGTTGCATGCAGTTTTGTGCTCTGCCTGGAACACAGGCATCATCCCAACTGACTGGAAGAGGGGCCTTGTTGTCCCTCTCTGGAAAGGGAAGGGTGATCGCCAAGACTGCAACAACTACCGAGGGGTGACGCTGCTCTCAGTGCCGGGCAAGGTCTTTGCTCGGATAATTCTTGATAGGGTTCGCCACCATCTGCTTGAGCACCAGCGTCCAGAGCAGTCAGGCTTTACACCAAAGAGGTCAACGATTGACCGTATCCTTGCTCTTCGTGTCCTCACTGAACGCAGACGAGAGTTTCGGCAGGGGCTGCTTGCAGCCTATGTTGATCTCTGTAAAGCGTTCGATTCAGTGAATCGGGATGTCCTCTGGAGGATTCTTGGTCTTCGTGGGGTGCCACTGAAACTGATCGATCTGATGTCTGAACTCTACTCTGGTACTGAGAGTGCTGTGAAGTGTGGTGGTACCGCCTCTGACTTATTTCCAGTTGTTACTGGAGTTCGTCAGGGATGTGTACTTGCCCCCACACTTTTCAGCACTTGTATGGACTGGATTTTTGGGAGGATGTCGGAGAGATCAAGTTGCGGTGCATCGTTTGGCAATGTCAAGATCTCGGACCTTGATTTTGCAGATGATGCAGTCATCTTTGCGGAGACTTTAGACATCCTCTTGGGGGCCCTCGAGGTGCTGAATGAGGAGTCGGAGCCGTTGGGATTACGGATTTCTTGGGTCAAAACAAAGATCCAGGCTTTCGGTGACATCTTGGATGCTGCTGTCCTGTCTGTGTCTGTTTGTGGTGAGGATGTTGAGGTCGTGGATAGATTCACTTACCTTGGCAGTGATATTCATGTCTCCGCAGGTTGTGAGCCGGAGGTCAATGAGCGTCTGGGTCGGGCCTGGGGAGTCATGGATTCACTGGATCATGGGGTGTGGCGCTGCCGGTACCTGTGCGGGAGGACGAAAGTCCGAGTCTTCAGGTCCTTGGTACTTCCAGTCTTGCTCTATGGGTGCGAGACTTGGACTTTGACCAAGGATCTGAGACGGAGACTTAATTCCTTTGGTACCAGGTCTCTTCGGAGAATCCTTGGCTACCGCTGGTCGGATTTTGTGTCCAACGAGCGGTTGCTGAGAGAGACTCGGATGAGATTTGTTACCTGCATAGTCCGTGAGCGTCAGCTGCGGCTGTATGGACATGTGGCTCGTTTTCCTGACGCTGATCCTGCTCACCAGATTCTCT
>NC_140962.1:80521634-80531634 GCF_056783735.1 Eptatretus burgeri | reverse complement strand
CGCCGATTTAAATCATAACCGCCTGAATATTGAAAGTGTCAACCACACAGTCACACCTTGACGATTTAGCCAGCGTATGCCGACCTATGAAAAATGTGTCTAAAACGCTGGCACACGTCAAATTCGGTATGGGTAAGTTTTGTATACGTTAAGAGCACGCTGAAAAACAATGAAGTACGCTGTCATATTTCGTGGTACGTCGAGTACGTCATGAAATTTCAAGCATGCTGAAAATTTTATGACTTACTCGCCGTATGGCTCACACGTTCCGCTACGCTGGCCATAAGTTGTAGGCACATATGCGATCGTTGACACACTTCGACACACGTTACTTGTAAGTTACTCATAAGTCGAAACACGTCGAGGTAATGATTAGCGTACCAAAAACTTATTTATAACCTATGAGTAACGTGTTGTAGGCACGTTACACGATCGTTGACACACGTTGACACACGTTACTTGTAAGTTACTCATAAGTCGAGGTAATGCTTAGCGTACCCAAAACTTATTTCTAACCTATGAGTAACGTGCTTTGAACCTATGTGTAACGTACCTCCAACGCATGTTGACGTTTGTAGACGTGTTTGATTTACGTCTTCCGGACGACTACAGAACTTACTGAACGTGTTTCTTATTTACAGCTAACGTATAATGGCGTATTGGCAGCGTTTAAAAAAAAAACAACAACAACAATAACTACCGATATTTCGTCACGTGCCGTTACGTCACGTCCGATTACCTCTTCAGTTTGCTCATGTCTTATTCTTAGTTCCTCCTCTGAATATTTTCTGTTTGAGGATATTGTCACGTCGACGTCGAAACTTAAAAGCAAATGTCCGAATATATTTTAAAATCTGTGATAGACTAAAAAAAAAAACCAACAACAACTTCAGATATTTCATCACGTGCCTTCACGGAGCCAAGGAGAAAAAAAGAAAATGTCCCTTGATGGAAAAAAATAAGTCTGTCCCCTCCTCACTCCCCCCTCTGAATAAAATACAGCACTCTCCTCCCATACCTCTGCCGCTCTCTCACTGTCACTCTCTCGCTCTCTCTCTGTCTCTGTCTCTGTCTCTGTCTCTCTCTCTCTCTGTCTCTCTCTCTGTCTCTCGATCTCTGTCTCTCTCTCTCTCTCTCTCTCTCTCTCTCTCTCTCTCTCTCTCTCTCTCTCTCTCTCTCTCTCTCACTGTCTCTGTCTCTCTCGCTGTCTCTCTCTTCTGTCTGTCACTCTCTCGCTGTCTCTCTCTTCTGTCTGTCACTCTCTCGCTGTCTCTCTCTTCTGTCTGTCACTCTCTCGCTGTCTCTCTCTTCTGTCTGTCACTCTCTCGCTGTCTCTCTCTTCTGTCTGTCACTCTCTGGCTATCTCTCTCTCCTGTCTGTCACTCTCTGGCTGTCTCTCTCTCTTCTGTCTGTCACTCTCTCGCTGTCTCTCTCTCTCTCTTCTGTCTGTCACTCTCTCGCTGTCTCTCTCTCTCTTCTGTCTGTCACTCTCTCGCTGTCTCTCTCTCTCTCTCTCTTCTGTCTGTCACTCTCTCGCTGTCTCTCTCTCTTCTGTCTGTTGCTCTATGTCCTCTGTCTGTCGCTCTCTCTCTCTCTCTCTCTCTCTCTCTCTCTCTCTCTCTCTCTCTCTCTCTCTCTCTCTCTCTCTCTCTCTCTCTCACCCCTCCCTCCCACAGTGTGTAGCCATGCTTCATGAGGTGTTGCTCTCCCCACCTCCACCCCCACCCTTCCTGGTTTCCTCTTCTTCACCCACTCCTCGCTTCCCCTCCCTACTCTCCCTGCCCCTCCCTTCCAGCCATCCTCTCTGTCACCCCCCCCCAATAAGGTCAAAAGTGAAAAGTTGCAAAATGCACTGTTATTGTCATGCAGTGCGTTCTTCTTTCTTTGAAGGAGAGAGTGTGATTTTAATAAATGATTGTAGGGCTATTGTGTTTCCAGGTGGTCATCCATGAATGCCAACTTCTATAGAATCTGAAATTGACATTCATGCAAAATGAGGACTCACTGGGAAGATTTAGTGGGTCTTTGATAAAGGTCACTTTCCAACTGTCTGGTCAATGACTTTCCCAAAACATCATGCCACGATTATCAAATGTCGACAAGGCCCGGGCAATCGGTCAAATTGAACTGGGGTTCCACAGAAGATGTTGCAGCTCTGTTTGGAGTGAGTCCCTGTACCATCTCCAAATGGAAGGTCAAGTTCCAGGAAACCGGTGATGTCAAACACAGACCAAGGAGCGGACGTCCGAAAAAAAAAAAAAACTGCGGAGCAAGAAGACCACTTCATCACCTTGTCGGCGTTGCGGAATCGCAGGCTGTCTTCAAGAAATCTGCAGGCAAGATTTGCTCGACTATACGATACATGGCTTTCGGATCAGACAATAAGAAACCGACTACACGCAGCTAATCTTCATGTGCGTAAGGCTGCGACGAGCCCGCTTCCGATGGTGTCAGCAACACGTCCGATGGAACCGGATTATGTGGCAGTCAGTGATGTTCAGCGACGAATCTCGGTTCTGCCTACGGAAGATTGTTTTTGTTTTTGACAGAGAGGAATTGATATGAAATGAAGTGTTATGCATGTTTGTTTGAGTTCATGGATGAAAACCTGGAAACGCAATAGCCCAACAATCATCTATCTATAATTCCAGCAATGTGTGTGTGTGTGTGTGTGTGTGTGTGTGTGTGTCTGTGACCGCCGTTTCTCGACGACCGCCGGTCCGATCTGATTGAAACTTGCCAGGAATATTGCCTGGGCCCCGCAGATGTGCCTTTTCGAGGTTTGATGTCAATCGGACGAGCGGTTCCCAAGTTACGGCCATTTTATTGCTTTTTCAGTGTTGAAAAGGTGTATATATGGCAGCTGAAGGTGTCGTTCCACCTTCTCACCTT
Source organism: Eptatretus burgeri (assembly GCF_056783735.1). NCBI lineage: Eukaryota > Metazoa > Chordata > Myxini > Myxiniformes > Myxinidae > Eptatretus > Eptatretus burgeri. Next base: position 80,528,742 of record NC_140962.1, on the reverse strand, counting down.
ATCATGCCAATTCTTTCCCAAATTATTAATAACCGGACGATCACCGGTCCGATCGGATTGAAACTTGCCAGGAATATTGCCGGGGACCCGCGGATGTGCCTTTTCGAGGTTTGATATCCATCGGACGAGCGGTTCCCACATTCTGCAAGTGCACACCTTGAAGTCTCCCATGAGCTCTTGGCAAGACTTGCATCAGGAAAGTTGTAACAATTCTACCTTGTTTCACAAAGGTAAAATTTCATTTTTTAACTCATAAATTTTCTGATGAACACAGCTTTTGTTAGGTCTAATTACCTCTGCCACCGAAGGTGGAAGGAGTTTATGTATGTCACCTCTGTCTGTCTGTTTGTTTGTGTACAGAATATCTCAAAAAGTTGTGGACAGATTGGGACGAAACTTGGACATGTTGGGTGTGTGACAAGTCCAAATTGATTCAATTTTGGTGAAGATCCAGATCTTCACCAAAATTTTTTTTGTTTTTTTTTGATAATTTTCATGGATCTGATAATTTTTTAAGTGATTCTTCACCATTGGGAGATAGTGCTAAACCGATAAATAGGTTGATATCTCAAAAAGTTGTGTACTGATTTGGATGAAACTTGGTGTGTGACGAGGCCAAATTGATTCGATTTTGGTGAAGATCCGAATGCGGATACGAATTTTTTTTTTTTTTTAAGAGTGTTCTTCACCATTGAGCAATGGAGCCAAAAACAATATATATATCACACTATCTCAAAAATTTATTGGGTCCGATATGTTCTACTGGATCAGGCATTGCGAGGCAGAAGTATGAGCCCTACCGAGTGCCCTTCTCGTTTTTTCAATGTTATTGTTTGTCAAAACTACGTATTGTTTACCTCCACTGCTGTATTTGCCATGTAACTCTGATGTGGTTGTCCATAACCTTCCTTATATTTTGGGTAAGCATGACTATGAAACATTGTACTGCTTTGGTCTTCAGGGTATTGATGAAGGACCATCTGGACTGAAACTCATCTCAGACATTATTCGCGAGGAGCTCAGCATTGATATGAGTGTGCTTATGGGTGCAAACATTGCCTCGGAGGTGGCAGATGGAAAGTTCTGCGAGACGACCATCGGTGAGCTTCACTACACACCATAAACAGATGTGAAAGTTTAGATGGTCGAAATACAACTGGGTAGATGCTGACTTTGTTATATTTCTTCAAGTTAGAAAAGTATATAATAACACACAATTCTACCTTTGAAGGCAGCAAGAACAAGCAAAATGGAATGCTCCTCAAGAACCTCATGCAGACACCCAACTTTCGCATCGCAGTAGTGGAGGACGCAGACACGGTGGAGATCTGTGGAGCATTGAAGGTAAGATGATGAATAATAAAAGTCTTGTTTCACTTCAACATTGCTCAACAGATTATGTTTGACTGTAAGCACATTGTGATCACACATCTCTTATGTTCAAAGAACATTGTAGCCGTTGGTGCTGGTTTCTGTGATGGTATGGGCTATGGTGACAACACGAAGGCAGCAGTCATTCGTCTCGGGCTTATGGAAATGATTGCCTTCGCCAAGCTCTTTTGCCGCGGCGCAGTGCAAAGCGCAACCTTTTTGGAAAGTTGTGGAGTTGCTGACCTTATCACGACATGTTACGGTGGTCGCAACCGCCGTGTGGCTGAAGCGTTTGCACGCTCAGGAAAGGTATGAGGCTTCAGGAGAACTGACATCATTTCAAGGTGCATAAACTTTTATCAAACATCAGAATGGTTTATTTGATATCAAGTCACTGAGTTATTAGTTTCTTCGGAAGTACAAACACAAAACGGTGAAATAAAAGTTTCTGAAATTTCTGAAATGAAATACAAGTTTCTCAAATTGTCCAAGGCTGTGTAGCTTGGCAACAAGGTTTCTTTAGAACAACGAATGTAACAAGTTGCACTTTTAGTAAACTGACCTTTTCACAGGCACGAGCACAGCTGTACATAAATAGAATGTTGTGCCAGGAAATAAACTTTTCATTGCTACTTGTAAGCTGGCAAGAATTATTCCCTTGGTTGTCAAACTTGAAAGTCCTTGTGACTTTTCTCAACTCAAAAGTGCTGATGTTTACTGTGTGGTCCTGTCGATTTCAGAGCATCGAGGAGCTGGAGAAGGAGTTGTTGAATGGACAGAAGCTGCAGGGTCCACAGACAGCAGCAGAACTCTACAGAATCCTACAGACCCAAAACAGTATTGATAAGTAAGTTGCTTTACCCATGATTTATGCACTTCCACTAAAATGACTCACTTTACTTACTCCGATCAAACAACTAACGTGCACGAGATATTCCAGAGAGATGGCCCTGATCTCATGTCTGACATTGAGAGCCTCCATCCATTGTTGGGTGAGGAGAAGCAGCTAGTCCTGGATATTGTGACCTGGTCTGAAAACAAACTGGTGATCTGGGATGAGGTTGTTGAAGACAAGAAATGATTTCATATCAACTGCAATGATGGATTCCATGACCTTGCTGATGATTGGAAGTAAGCTCATAGGTCAAGGTGATCAATTTTATTAACTTGTGAGCAATTTATAGATTTTCCGAGTGCCCATTTCATCAACTGGGCTCCGTTCTTCCGAAATGCTTCAACCCTTTTAGTCCAGAAACTTTCCAAATTGTGGTTCCACAATCTCGGCCACGGGTCTACATCAGTAGATCCACCACCTCAGCTGTGTCCTGAGTCAATCAACCTGGCAAAGCAACATCACGATTTAAATTTTCTGCTTCGAGCATTTAGCTTTACCTGTAAAAATGTTTGCCTTTCTTGCTGGAGGTTTTTTATGTATTATCATAGTGTTGTGGGAAGCCTTCTGGAGGGTGACTTTGCATAATATAGCAGTAGTCATCTTCTTTTGTATGTAGCACAAGGCTGCAGGTATCATTGGCTGAGGGCACAGCTGTGCTGCTGATGCATGTATTGATGCTCTCTGAACGTTAGGGCAGGGATTTGGAATTTGTTCATGGTACCAGCGATAGCTCACCTACTTTTTGCGAAGGAAACCATGGGATCTTTAACTTCCATCAACAAATTCCAGCAGACAGGCCGCCCATTTCACGCCCATCTGAGGGATGGCACACACATTGATGAATCCCAGGCGAGACAGCTTAGAGGCAAGTGTGCATACCTCCAGGCCATCCTGTCAGCCCAAAGAAGTAGTTATTTCTCATAATGCATGTTTTATTAAAACGTGAGGCATCGTAATTTGCGATATAGAATATGCATCGTATTGTATGTAAAAAGCTGTTGCCAACCTGACCCACACTTGGCAAAAACCGCCATCCCTTCATGCTCCTTTTAATGTTCTTTCCTTTGTAATCCATCTTAAATGTTATTTTAAAGCGTCTGACAGGCCAGCTCGGCACAAGTTTAGGTAGGAATGCCACCATGACAGAGAAAGCTAGAGAGTTCATATAACATGACGCCCCACCCAGTGTTGAAGTATATACTTCCGTTTTGATAAAACTAGTACGGGCCCGTAGGGGCGTAAACGACGACTGGATTGGGGCATTATTTCAATTAGATCGGACCAACCGTATCATAAATGGCCATAACTTGGGAAACATACTCAGGTCCCCAGCGTCAATTGTGACGTCATATCAAATGAAGAAGAATTGTGACGCCCCCTCTCTCCCCCCCCCTAGTCTCGCCCCTCTCTCGCCCCCTCCACTCTCACCCTCTCTTGAATTGTGACGCCCCCACTCTCTCCTTCCCCTCTCTCTCCCCCTCTCTCACCCTTCCTCTATTCCCCTCTCTCTCCCCTCTTTATCCTCCCCCTCTCTCTCCCCCCTCTTTATCCTCCCCCTCTCTCTCCCCCCCTCTCTTGCCCCTCCTCTCTCACCCCCACTAACACCCCCTTCTCCCGTCCCCTCTCTCTCTCTCGTCCCCACTCCCACCCCCTCTCTTGCCCCCCTCTCTCCCCCCTCGTCTCGTCCTTCCTCTCTCCGCCCTTCTCTCTCGTCCCCCCTCTCCCGTCCCCCTCTCTCGCAGATATTGGTCGACAGATAAATGGCCGTAACTTGGGAACCGCTCGTCCGATTAATATCAAACCTCGAAAAGGCACATCCGCGGGTCCCCAGCAATATTCCTGGCAAGCTTCAATCAGATCGGACCATTAATCGTGCAAAAAATAATAAAAATAAAATAAATAAATAACCATTAATTGTGATGTCATAGCACCGTGTTGTCATTGGTCGACAGATAAATGGCCGTAACTTGGGAAATGCTTATCCGATATCAAACCTTGAAAAGGCACATCCGCGGGTCCCCAGCAATATTCCTGGCAAGTTTCAATCAGATCGGACCGTCAATCGTGCAAAAAAAAAATAATAATAATAAATAAACATTAATTGTGACGTCATAGCACCATGTCTTGTCATTGGTCGACAGATAAATGGCTATAACTTGGGAACCGCTCGTCCGATTGATATCAAACCTCAAAAAGGCACATCCGCGGGGCCCCGGCAATATTCCTGGCAAGTTTCAATCCGAAGAGGAAGCATTGTGACGTCATAGCACCGTGTCCTGTCTGATTGACAGACAATATATAGGTCTTATTGGTTGACAGACATTGGTCATTGTATCACGTTATTCTTTTTATTCAATTATTGTGCTATTATTGTGTACTGCCAATTATTGTGCTGTTATTATTAAGATGCTGTTATCATTATTCTGAGAAAAAATGGCATGATAAGGTGATAAGGTGGAACGACACTTCAGCTGCCATATAAACACCTTCTCAACACTGAAAAAAGCAATAAAATGGCCGTAACTTCAGAACCGCTCGTCCGATTGACATCAAACCTCAAAAAGGCACATCTGCAGGGCCCCGGCAATATTCCTGGCAAGTTTCAATCAGATCGGACCGGCGGTCATCGAGAAACGGCGGTCGCAGACAGACAAACAAACAGACAGACACAGAGAGATTGTTGGAATTATAGATAGACAAGTACGTGCCCGTAAAAAATAAATAAATGAATAAATATTAAAACCGCAAGCAACAAACAACAACCACACAGGCCGTTTCTTCGATCTCGCGTGCCCGTACGTGCGTGGCCCGGAAGTTCGCATATTATTCTCAGTTACGATTATTCGCAATTTAGTTTTAATACCCAATTATTCAATTAGCGCCAACGTATTTTACCTTTTCGCAATGTTGTGGCAAGGAAAAACAAAAAGAGAAGAGAGGGAAAAAAATTTACTTCCTGGTTCGGAGCATACCAGCACTCTGATGTTACCGAAATTTATACACCGGCTTATATGAAAACGATCATAACTTGGGGCATTGTGTTTATCTATAAATGCGCATAATAAATTGAGAAATTATTAGAATACATGGTCATCATTATCCGGAAGCCCGTACGTTGTAACCAGTAATGGGGAACGCGGCTGAGATTCCCTTCCCCATCGGCCACGCCCACGCAACAACGTGTCTTGTCATTGGTTTGGTAAATAAATGGCCATAACTTGGGAAGCATTTGTCCGATTAATATCAAACCTTGAAAAGGCACATCCTCAGGTCCCCAGCAATATATCTGGCAAGTTTCAATGAGATCGGACCAGTGTTTGTCGAGAAACGGTAGACACAGACACACACACACACATTGCTGGAATTATAGATAGATTATGATTTTAAAGATCGTTTTAAAAAAATCCAGAAGTTTAGTGCTACTGAAGCAATCTTATACACCACCCTTATACACTGCAATAAGACGACATTGAGTCACAGTTTTTAAGATGGAGGCTTTATTGATCACCATAGAAAACAGCATCAATCGGCATCATACAGAGGCGTATCGGCAGCCTCTTCACCCTGATACTGCACCCTCTCACGTGCCATGCTCACTTCCCAGGGGCTGCATTTGACAGTTCCTGTTACATACATCACCCAACAGAACTTGTCCATGTACCAAAAAACTGGAAGTTCTTGGAAGTATTACAAAGGCGATTTGTGTTCTCCAGTGTTCAAGTATACAATTAAATTTTAATGAAGATTTAAAGAGGTTTAAAGACATAAATAAATTAATTCAGGGTTTTATCACCGTTTTACCCAGCGTCAATATCACCCTATCTAACACGTTACATTAGTTATTCGTGCCTATTGTTTGTGTCCATTATAACATCCTTAAAAACGGTAAGTTTCCTGTTTGGAATAATTTTCAATTTTGTTTGACTGCCAGGCAGGCAGAGTAAAATATATTGTTATGGATTCGCCACAGGTGGGGATCATGAGGGGAGTTCTCAAATCCACTATCCGACAGACGACCCTGAAGCAGTCACTCCATAGATAACTCCGTGGGGTGGCGGGGTGGTGAACAACCACGGAATGAATTCCCGGCATTTAATTGACAGGATCCAGCATCTGAATCTGCTTTACCTTTCCTGTGAATTAAACCCTGCAGATGGGGTACCATGCTCTCAACATCTCACTGTAATTAACAGATGGCCGAGCGATACCACATGTGGAAACTTTTTTTTTTTTGTATACATTTTCGAGGTTCGTATGAGAGCGAACACACAAACATACAAGGGAAGCAGGAGATGAGGGGTGGGAGAGGGAAGGAAAAAAAACAGATCTGTGGAAGGGAGAGGGATGGGGCAGGGTACACAGGGTAAACAAGATAGACACTACAGGGACTTTCAGGTCCTTACGACCGGGACTTTCAGGAAGGAAAGCAGGGAATTTGAAGGAGGTGGGTTTGGGGAGGATTCGTGGGGGTAGAAAAGGTCGTGGTTTTGGATTGGGGAAGATAAGAGATGGAGGTGAACAGTTGTATTGAAGAACTGGAGGGAAGAGTGGAATTCGTAAGTATTGATGCTACCTTTTGTTGCAAAACTGCACCACACTACAATATTCATAACTTGTGAAAACCTGTGTCTTTACCATGGAAAGTTTAATTGAGAATTCTGTTTACATGTAAGATTTCTGTTACCACTGCTGAGATCTCTATTTACTGTGTTTAAAGCCCATCACAGAGGTAGATGTCTCACTGGAGAGGGAGCTCTGTTCAAAGCATAGTGGGTAGCCTAGTGTTGGCTCAGTGGTTAGGGTGGCGGCTTGGGATCCTCGGATCCTGAGTTCAAGCCCCGT
>NC_140962.1:80429524-80501134 GCF_056783735.1 Eptatretus burgeri | reverse complement strand
ACTACTCCCACACATTCCACATACCCCGATAACTACACACCTGTTTGTGAGACGACTCCCCCACATTCCACATACCCCATAACTACACACCTGTTTGTGAGACGACTCCCCCACATTCCACATACCCCATAACTACACACCTGTTTGTGAGACGACTCCCCCACGTTCCACATACCCCATAACTACACACCTGTTTGTGAGACTACTCCCCCACATTCCCCATACCCCGCTAACCACACACCTGTTTGTGAGACTACTCCCCCACATTCCACATACCCCATAACTACACACCTGTTTGTGAGACTACTCCCACACATTCCACATACCCCATAACTACACACCTGTTTGTGAGACTACTCCCCCACATTCCACAAAACTACACACCTGTTAGTGAGACGACTCCCCCACATACCCCATAACTACACACCTATTTGTGATACTACTCCCCCACATTCACCATACCCCGATAACTACACACCTGTTTGTGGGACTACTCCCCCACATTCCCCATACCCGGATAACGACACACCTGTTTGTGGGACTACTCCCCCACATTCCCCATACCCGGATAACTACACACGTGTTTGTGGGACTACTCCCCCACATTCCACATACCCGGATAACGACACACCTGTTTGTGAGACTACTCCCCGACATTCCACATACCCGACAACTACACACCTGTTTGTGATACTACTCCCCCACATTCCACATACCCGATAACTACACACCTGTTTGTGGGACTACTCCCCCACATTCCACATAACTACACACCTGTTTGTGATACTACTCCCCTACATTCCACATACCCCGACAACTACACACCTGTTTGTGAGACTACTCCCACACATTCCACAAACTGCACACCAATTTGTGATACTACTCCCCCACATTCCACACACCCCCATAACTACACACCTGTTTGTGAGACTACTCCCCCACATTCCACATACCCCCATAACTACACACCTGTTTGTGAGACTACTCCCCCACATTCCACAGACCCCATAACTACACACCTGTTTGTGAGACTACTCCCCCACATTCCCCATACCCGGATAACTCCACACGTGTTTGTGGGACTACTCCCTGACATTCCCCATACACTGATAACTACACACGTGTTTGTGGGACTACTCCCCCACATTCCACATACCCGGATAACTACACACCTGTTTGTGAGACTACTCCCCTACATTCCACATACCCCGACAATTACACACCTGTTTGTGAGGCTACTCCCCTACATTCCACATACCCCGACAACTACACACCTGTTTGTGATACTACGCCTCCACATTCCCCATACCCCATAACTACACACCTGTTTGTGAGACTACTCCCCCACATTCCACATAACTACACACCTGTTTGTGATACTACTCCCCCACATTCCACATACCCCGACAACTACACACCTGTTTGTGAGACTACTCCAAAACATTCCACATTCCCCGATAACTACACACCTGTTTGTGAGACTACTCCCACACATTCCACAAATTGCACACCTATTTGTGATACTACTGCCCCACATTCCACATACCCCCATAACGACACACCTATTTGTGAGACTACTCCCCACATTCCACATACCCCCAAAACTACACACCTGTTCTTGAGATTACTCCCCACATTCCCCAGACCCCGATAACTGCACACCTGTTTGTGAGACAACTCCTCCACATTCCACATACCCCCATAACTACACACCTGTTTGTGAGACTACTCCTCCACATTCCACATACCCCGATAACTGCACACCTGTTTGTGAGACTACTCCCACACATTCCACATACCCCCATAACTACACACCTGTTTGTGAGACTACTCCCCCACATTCCACATACCCCATAACTACACACCTGTTTGTGAGACTACTCCCACACATTCCACATACCCCCATAACTACACACCTGTTTGTGAGACTACTCCCCCACATTCCACAGACCCCATAACTACACACCTCTTTGTGAGACTACTCCCACACATTCCACATACCCCATAACTACACACCTGTTTGTGATACTACTCCCCCACATTCCACAAACTACACACCTGTTTGTGAGACCACTCCTCCACATTCCCCATATCCCGATAACGACACACCTGTTTGTGAGACGACTCCTCCACATTCCCCAGACCCTGATAACTGCACACCTGTTTGTGAGACAACTCCTCCACATTCCACATACCCCCATAACTACACACCTGTTGGTGAGACAACTCCTCCACATTCCACATACCCCCATAACGACACACCTGTTCGTGAGACAACTCCTCCACATTCCACATACCCCCATAACTACACACCTGTTGGTGAGACAACTCCTCCACATTCCACATACCCCCATAACTGCACACCTGTTGGTGAGACAACTCCTCCACATTCCCCAGACCCCGAAAACTACACACCTGTTTGTGAGACTACTCCCCCACATTCCACATACCCCCATAACTACACACCTGTTTGTGAGACAACTCCTCCACATTCCACATACCCCCATAACTACACACCTGTTCTTGAGATTACTCCCCCACATTCCCCAGACCCCGATAACTGCACACCTGTTTGTGAGACAACTCCTCCACATTCCACATACCCCCATAACTGCACACCTGTTTGTGAGACTACTCCCCCACATTCCACATACCCCGAACACTACACACCTGTTTGTGAGACTACTCCCCCACATTCCACTTACCCCCATAACTACACACCTGTTAGTGAAATTACTCCAAAACATTCCACATACCCCATAACTACACACCTGTTTGTGAGACTACTCCCCCACATTCCACATACCCCATAACTACACACCTGTTTGTGAGACGACTCCCACACATTCCACATACCCCGATACTACACACCTGTTTGTGAGACTACTCCCCCACATTCCACATTCCCGACAACTACACACCTGTTTGTGGGACTACTCCCCCACATTCCACATACCCGACAACTACACACCTGTTTGTGGGACTTCTCCCCCACATTCCACATACCCCGACAACTGCACACCTGTTTGTGATACTACTCCCCTACATTCCACATACCCCGACAACTACACACCTGTTTGTGAGACTACTCCCCCACATTCACCATACCTTGATAACTACACACCTGTTTGTGAGACTACTCCAAAACATTCCACATTCCCCGAAAACTACACACCTGTTTGTGATACTACTCCTCCACATTCCCCATACCCCATAACTACACACCTGTTTGTGAGACTACTCCTCCACATTCCCCATACCCCATAACTACACACCTGTTTGTGAGACTACTCCCCCACATTCCACATAACTACACACCTGTTTGTGAGACTACTCCACCACATTCACCATACCTTGATAACTACACACCTGTTTGTGAGACTATTCCAAAACATTCCACATTCCCCGAAAACTACACACCTGTTTGTGAGACTACTCCCCCACATTCACCATACCTTGATAACTACACACCTGTTTGTGAGACAACTCCAAAACATTCCACATTCCACGAAAACGACACACCTGTTTGTGAGACTACTCCCCCACATTCCACTTACCCCCATAACAACACACCTGTTAGTGAAATTACTCCAAAACATTCCACATACCCCATAACTACACACCTGTTAGTGAGACTACTCCCCCACATTCCACATACCCCATAACTACACACCTGTTTGTGAGACTACTCCCACACATTCCACATACCCCGATAACTACACACCTGTTTGTGGGACTACTCCCCCACATTCCACTTACCCCCATAACTACACACCTGTTTGTGAGACTACTCCCCCACATTCCACATACCCCATAACTACACACCTGTTTGTGAGACTACTCCCACACATTCCACATACCCCGATAACTACACACCTGTTTGTGGGACTACTCCCCCACATTCCACTTACCCCCATAACTACACACCTGTTTGTGAGACTACTCCCACACATTCCACATACCCCATAACTACACACCTGTTTGTGAGACTACTCCCACACATTCCACATACCCCGACAACTACACACCTGTTTGTGGGACTACTCCCCCACATTCCACATACCCGACAACTACACACCTGTTTGTGGGACTACTCCCCCACATTCCACATACCCCGACAACTACACACCAGTTTGTGATACTACTCCCCCACATTCCACATACCCCGACAACTACACACCTGTTTGTGATACTACTCCCCCACATTCACCATACCTTGATAACTACACACCTGTTTGTGAGACTACTCCCCCACATTCCACATACCCCGACAACTACACACCTGTTTGTGATACTACTCCCCCACATTCACCATACCTTGATAACTACACACCTGTTTGTGATACTACTCCCCCACATTCCACATACCACGACAACTACACACCTGTTTGTGATACTACTCCCCCACATTCCACATACCCCGACAACGACACACCTGTTTGTGATACTACTCCCCCACATTCCACATAACCGACAACTACACACCTGTTTGTGGGACTACTCCCCCACATTCCACATCACTACACACCTGTTTGTGGGACTACTCCCCCACATTCCACATACCCCGACAACTACACACCTGTTTGTGATACTACTCCCCCACATTCCACATACCCCGACAACTACACACCTGTTTGTGATACTACTCCCCCACATTCACCATACCTTGATAACTACACACCTGTTTGTGAGACCACTCCCCCACATTCCACATACCCGACAACTACACACCTGTTTGTGGGACTACTCCCCCACATTCCACATACCACGACAACTACACACCTGTTTGTGATACTACTCCCCCACATTCCACATACCCCGACAACGACACACCTGTTTGTGATACTACTCCCCCACATTCCACATACCTGACAACTACACACCTGTTTGTGGGACTACTCCCCCACATTCCACATCACTACACACCTGTTTGTGGGACTACTCCCCCACATTCCACATACCCCGACAACTACACACCTGTTTGTGATACTACTCCCCCACATTCACCATACATTGCTAACTACACACCTGTTTGTGAGACTACTCCCCCACATTCCACATACCCCGACAACTACACACCTGTTTGTGATACTACTCCCCCACATTCACCATACCTTGATCACTACACACCTGTTTGTGATACTACTCCCCCACATTCCACATACCACGACAACTACACACCTGTTTGTGATACTACTCCCCCACATTCCACATACCCCGACAACGACACACCTGTTTGTGATACTACTCCCCCACATTCCACATAACCGACAACTACACACCTGTTTGTGGGACTACTCCCCCACATTCCACATCACTACACACCTGTTTGTGGGACTACTCCCCCACATTCCACATACCCCGACAACTACACACCTGTTTGTGATACTACTCCCCCACATTCCACATACCCCGCCAACTACACACCTGTTTGTGATACTACTCCCCCACATTCACCATACCTTGATAACTACACACCTGTTTGTGAGACCACTCCCCCACATTCCACATACCCGACAACTACACACCTGTTTGTGGGACTACTCCCCCACATTCCACATACCACGACAACTACACACCTGTTTGTGATACTACTCCCCCACATTCCACATACCCCGACAACGACACACCTGTTTGTGATACTACTCCCCCACATTCCACATACCTGACAACTACACACCTGTTTGTGGGACTACTCCCCCACATTCCACATCACTACACACCTGTTTGTGGGACTACTCCCCCACATTCCACATCACTACACACCTGTTTGTGAGACTACTCCCCTACATTCCACATACCCCGACAACTACACACCTGTTTGTCGGACTACTCCCCCACATTCCACATAGCCCGACAACTACACACCTGTTTGTGAGACTACTCCCCCACATTCCACTTACCCCCATAACTACACACCTGTTTGTGAGACTACTCCCCCACATTCCACTTACCCCCACAACTACACACCTGTTTGTGAGACTACTCCCCCACATTCCACATACCCCATAACTACACACCTGTTTGTGGGACTACTCCCCCACATTCCACATACCCGACAACTACACACCTGTTTGTGGGACGACTCCCCCACATTCCACATACCCGACAACTACACACCTGTTTGTGGGACTACTCCCCCACATTCCACATACCCCGACAACTACACACCTGTTTGTGAGACGACTCCCCCACATTCACCATACCTTGATAACTACACACCTGTTTGTGAGACTACTCCAAAACATTCCATATTCCCCGAAAACTACACACCTGTTTGTGAGACTACTCCCCCACATTCACCATACCTTGATAACTACACACCTGTTTGTGAGACTACTCCCCCGTATTTCCCCATACCCCGATAACCACACACCTGTTAGTGAGACTACTCCTCCATATTCCCCATACCCCGATAACTTCACACCTGTTTGTGGGACTACTCCCCCACATTCCACAAACTACACACCTGTTTGTGAGGCTACTCCCCCACATTCCCCATACCCCGAAAACGACACACCTGTTTGTGAGACTACTCCCCGACATTCCCCATACCCGGATAACTGCACACCTGTTTGTGGGACGACTCCCCCACATTCCACAAAGTACACACCTGTTTGTGAGACTACTCCTCCACATTCCCCATACCCCGAAAATGACACACCTGTTTGTGGGACTACTCCCCCACATTCCACAAACTACACACCTGTGAGTGAGACTACTCCAAAACATTCCACATAACTGCACACCTGTTTGTGGGACTACTCCCCCACATTCCACAAACAACACACCTGTTAGTGAGACCACTCCAAAACATTCCACATAACTACACACCTGTTTGTGAGACTTCTCCCCCACATTCCACATAACTACACACCTGTTTGTGAGACTACTCCCCTACATTCCACATACCCCGACAACTACACACCTGTTTGTGGGACTACTCCCCTACATTCCACATACCCCGACAACTACACACCTGTTTGTGAGGCTACTCCCCTACATTCCACATACCCCGACAACTACACACCTGTTTGTGAGGCTACTCCCCTACATTCCACAAAACCCATAACTACACACCTGTTTGTGAGACCACTCATTCCACAAAACTACACACCTGTTAGTGAGACTACTCCCCCACATACCCCATAACTACACACCTGTTTGTGAGACTACTCCCCCACATTCCACAAACTGCACACCGATTTGTGATACTACTCCCCCACATACCCCGATAACTACACACCTGTTTGTGATACGACTCCCCCACATTCCACATACCCGACAACTACACACCTGTTTGTGGGACTACTCCCCCACATTCCACATAACTACACACCTGTTTGTGAGACTACTCCCCTACATTCCACATACCCCGACAACTACACACCTGTTTGTGGGACTACTCCCCCACATTCCACATAACTACACACCTGTTTGTGAGACTACTCCCCTACATTCCACATACCCCGACAACTACACACCTGTTTGTGGGACTACTCCCCCACATTCCACATAACTACACACCTGTTTGTGAGACTACTCCCCTACATTCCACATACCCCGACAACTACACACCTGTTTGTGGGACTACTCCCCCACATTCCACATACCCGACAACTACACACCTGTTTGTGGGACTACTCCCCCACATTCCACATACCCCGACAACTACACACCTGTTTGTGATACGACTCCCCCACATTCCACATACCCCGACAACTACACACCTGTTTGTGATACGACTCCCCCACATTCCACATACCCCGACAACTACACACCTGTTTGTGATACTACTCCCCCACATTCCACATACCCCGACAACTACACACCTGTTTGTGGGACTACTCCCCCACATTCCACATAACTGCACACCTGTTTGTGGGACGACTCCCCCACATTCCACATACCCGACAACTACACACCTGTTTGTGGGACTACTCCCCCACATTCCACATACCCCGACAACTACACACCTGTTTGTGATACGACTCCCCCACATTCCACATACCCCGACAACTACACACCTGTTTGTGATACTACTCCCCCACATTCCACATACCCCGACAACTACACACCTGTTTGTGAGACGACTCCCCCACATTCACCATACCTTGATAACTACACACCTGTTTGTGAGACTACTCCCCCACATTCCACATACCCCGACAACTACACACCTGTTTGTGAGACGACTCCCCCACATTCCACTTACCCCCATACCTACACACCTGTAAGTGAAATTACTCCAAAACATTCCACATACGCCATAACTACACACCTGTTTGTGTGACTATTCCCCCACATTCCACATACCCCATAACTACACACCTGTTTGTGGGACAACTCCTCCACCTTCCACATACCCTGCGTCCCACACACCTTTTTGTGGGACTACTCCCCCGTATTTCCCCACTCCCCGATAACCACACACCTGTTTGTGATACTACTCCCCACATTCCACATACCCTGATAACTTCACACCTGTTAGTGAGACTACTCCTCCATATTCCCCATACCCCGATAACTTCACACCTGTTTGTGGGACTACTCCCCCACATTCCACAAACTACACACCTGTTTGTGAGGCTACTCCCCCACATTCCCCATACCCCGAAAACGACACACCTGTTTGTGAGACTACTCCCCGACATTCCCCATACCCGGATAACTGCACACCTGTTTGTGGGACTACTCCCCCACATTCCACAAAGTACACACCTGTTTGTGAGACTACTCCTCCACATTCCCCATACCCCGAAAACGACACACCTGTTTGTGGGACTACTCCACCACATTCCACAAACTACACACCTGTGAGTGAGACTACTCCAAAACATTCCACATAACTACACACCTGTTTGTGGGACGACTCCCCCACATTCCACAAACTACACACCTGTTAGTGAGACCACTCCAAAACATTCCACATAACTACACACCTGTTTGTGAGACTACTCCCCCACATTCCACATAACTACACACCTGTTTGTGAGACTACTCCCCTACATTCCACATACCCCGACAACTACACACCTGTTTGTGAGGCTACTCCCCTACATTCCACAAAACCCATAACTACACACCTGTTTGTGAGACCACTCATTCCACAAAACTACACACCTGTTAGTGAGACTACTCCCCCACATACCCCATAACTACACACCTGTTTGTGAGACTACTCCCCCACATTCCACAAACTGCACACCGATTTGTGATACTACTCCCCCACATACCCCGATAACTACACATCTGTTTGTGAGACGACTCCTCCACATTCCACATAACTACACACCTGTTTGTGATACTACTCCCCCACATTCCACATACCCCGACAACTACACACCTGTTTGTGATACTACTCCCCCACATTCCACA
The DNA here is from genome assembly GCF_056783735.1 of Eptatretus burgeri. NCBI lineage: Eukaryota > Metazoa > Chordata > Myxini > Myxiniformes > Myxinidae > Eptatretus > Eptatretus burgeri. The sequence goes on along the minus strand of NC_140962.1, from coordinate 80,491,756 downwards.
TACCCGACAACTACACACCTGTTTGTGGGACTACTCCCCCACATTCCACATAACTACACACCTGTTTGTGAGACTTCTCCCCTACATTCCACATACCCCGACAACGACACACCTGTTTGTGGGACTACTCCCCCACATTCCACATAACTACACACCTGTTTGTGGGACTACTCCCCCACATTCCACATAACTACACACCTGTTTGTGAGACTACTCCCCTACATTCCACATACCCCGACAACTACACACCTGTTTGTGGGACTACTCCCCCACATTCCACATAACCGACAACGACACACCTGTTTGTGGGACTACTCCCCCACATTCCACATACCCGACAACTACACACCTGTTTGTGGGACTACTCCCCCACATTCCACATACCCCGACAACTACACACCTGTTTGTGATACTACTCCCCCACATTCCACATACCCCGACAACTACACACCTGTTTGTGAGACTACTCCCCCACATTCCACATACCCCGACAACTACACACCTGTTTGTGAGACTACTCCAAAACATTCCACATTCCCCGAAAACTACACACCTGTTTGTGAGACGACTCCCCCACATTCCACTTACCCCCATAACTACACACCTGTTAGTGAAATTACTCCAAAACATTCCACATACCCGACAACTACACACCTGTTTGTGGGACTACTCCCCCACATTCCACATACCCCGACAACTACACACCTGTTTGTGATACTACTCCCCCACATTCCACATACCCCGACAACTTCACACCTGTTTGTGATACTACTCCCCCACATTCCACATACCCCGACAACTACACACCTGTTTGTGAGACTACTCCCCTACATTCACCATACCTTGATAACTACACACCTGTTTGTGAAACTACTCCCACACATTCCACATACCCCGATAACTACACACCTGTTTGTGAGACGACTCCCCCACATTCCACATACCCCATAACTACACACCTGTTTGTGAGACGACTCCCCCACATTCCACATACCCCATAACTACACACCTGTTTGTGAGACGACTCCCCCACATTCCACATACCCCATAACTGCACACCTATTTGTGATACTACTCCCCCACATTCACCATACCCCGATAACTACACACCTGTTTGTGAGACTACTCCCCCACATTCCCCATACCCCGCTAACCACACACCTGTTTGTGAGACTACTCACCCACATTCCCCATACCACGCTAACCACACACCTGTTTGTGAGACTACTCCCCCACATTCCACATACCCCGATAACTACACACCTGTTTGTGAGACGACTCCCCCACATTCCACATACCCCGATAACTACACACCTGTTTGTGAGACTACTCCCCCACATTCCACATACCCCGATAACTACACACCTGTTTGTGAGACTACTCCCCCACATTCCCCATACCCCGCTAACCACACACCTGTTTGTGAGACTACTCACCCACATTCCCCATACCACGCTAACCACACACCTGTTTGTGAGACTACTCCCCCACATTCCACATATCCCGAAAACTACACACCTGTTTGTGAGACTACTCCCCCACATTCCACATACCCCATAACTACACACCTGTTTGTGAGACTACTCCCACACATTCCACATACCCCATAACTACACACCTGTTTGTGATACTACTCCCCCACATTCCCCGAAAACTACACACCAGTTTGTGAGACGACTCCTCCACATTCCCCAGACCCTGATAACTGCACACCTGTTTGTGAGACAACTCCTCCACATTCCACATACCCCCATAACTACACACCTGTTGGTGAGACAACTCCTCCACATTCCACATACCCCCATAACGACACACCTGTTCGTGAGACAACTCCTCCACATTCCACATACCCCCAGAACTACACACCTGTTTGTGAGACAACTCCTCCACATTCCACATACCCCCATAACTACACACCTGTTTGTGAGACTACTCCCCCACATTCCACATACCCCGAACACTACACACCTGTTTGTGAGACAACTCCTCCACATTCCACATACCCCCATAACTACACACCTGTTAGTGAGACAACTCCTCCACATTCCACATACCCCCATAACTACACACCTGTTCTTGAGATTACTCCCCCACATTCCCCAGACCCCGATAACTGCACACCTGTTTGTGAGACAACTCCTCCACATTCCACATACCCCCATAACTGCACACCTGTTTGTGAGACTACTCCCCCACATTCCACATACCCCGAACACTACACACCTGTTTGTGAGACTACTCCCCCACATTCCACTTACCCCCATAACTACACACCTGTTAGTGAAATTACTCCAAAACATTCCACATACCCCATAACTACACACCTGTTTGTGAGACTACTCCCCCACATTCCACATACCCCATAACTACACACCTGTTTGTGAGACGACTCCCACACATTCCACATACCCCGATAACTACACACCTGTTTGTGAGACGACTCCCCCACATTCCACATACCCCATAACTACACACCTGTTTGTGAGACTACTCCCCCACATTCCACATACCCCATAACTACACACCTGTTTGTGAGACGACTCCCACACATTCCACATACCCCGATACTACACACCTGTTTGTGAGACTACTCCCCCACATTCCACATTCCCGACAACTACACACCTGTTTGTGGGACTACTCCCCCACATTCCACATACCCGACAACTACACACCTGTTTGTGGGACTTCTCCCCCACATTCCACATACCCCGACAACTGCACACCTGTTTGTGATACTACTCCCCCACATTCCACATACCCGACAACTACACACCTGTTTGTGGGACTTCTCCCCCACATTCCACATACCCCGACAACTACACACCTGTTTGTGAGACTACTCCCCCACATTCACCATACCTTGATAACTACACACCTGTTTGTGAGACTACTCCAAAACATTCCACATTCCCCGAAAACTACACACCTGTTTGTGAGACGACTCCCCCACATTCCACTTACCCCCATAACTACACACCTGTTAGTGAAATTACTCCAAAACATTCCACATACCCGATAACTACACACCTGTTTGTGGGACTACTCCCCCACATTCCACATACCCCGACAACTACACACCTGTTTGTGATACTACTCCCCCACATTCCACATACCCCGACAACTACACACCTGTTTGTGATACTACTCCCCCACATTCCACATACCCCGACAACTACACACCTGTTTGTGATACTACTCCCCCACATTCCACATACCCCGACAACTACACACCTGTTTGTGAGACTACTCCCACACATTCCACATACCCCGATAACTACACACCTGTTTGTGAGACGACTCCCCCACATTCCACATACCCCATAACTACACACCTGTTTGTGAGACGACTCCCCCACGTTCCACATACCCCATAACTACACACCTATTTGTGATACTACTCCCCCACATTCACCATACCCCGATAACTACACACCTGTTTGTGGGACTACTCCCCCACATTCCCCATACCCGGATAACGACACACCTGTTTGTGGGACTACTCCCCCACATTCCCCATACCCGGATAACTACACACGTGTTTGTGGGACTACTCCCCCACATTCCACATACCCGGATAACGACACACCTGTTTGTGAGACTACTCCCCGACATTCCACATACCCCGACAACTACACACCTGTTTGTGATACTACTCCCCCACATTCCACATACCCGACAACTACACACCTGTTTGTGGGACTACTCCCCCACATTCCACATAACTACACACCTGTTTGTGATACTACTCCCCTACATTCCACATACCCCGACAACTACACACCTGTTTGTGAGACTACTCCCACACATTCCACAAACTGCACACCAATTTGTGATACTACTCCCACACATTCCACACACCCCCATAACTACACACCTGTTTGTGAGACTACTCCCCCACATTCACCATACCCCGATAACTACACACCTGTTTGTGGGACTACTCCCCCACATTCCCCATACCCGGATAACGACACACCTGTTTGTGGGACTACTCCCCCACATTCCACATACTCGGATAACTACACACCTGTTTGTGAGACTACTCCCCGACATTCCCCATACCCGGATAACTACACACGTGTTTGTGGGACTACTCCCCCACATTCCACATACCCGGATAACGACACACCTGTTTGTGAGACTACTCCCCGACATTCCACATACCCCGACAACTACACACCTGTTTGTGATACTACTCCCCCACATTCCACATACCCGACAACTACACACCTGTTTGTGGGACTACTCCCCCACATACCCCGACAACTACACACCTGTTTGTGAGACTACTCCCACACATTCCACAAACTGCACACCAATTTGTGATACTACTCCCCCACATTCCACACACCCCCATAACTACACACCTGTTTGTGAGACTACTCCCCCACATTCCACATACCCCCATAACTACACACCTGTTTGTGAGACTACTCCCCCACATTCCACAGACCCCATAACTACACACCTGTTTGTGAGACTACTCCCCCACATTCCCCATACCCGGATAACTCCACACGTGTTTGTGGGACTACTCCCTGACATTCCCCATACACTGATAACTACACACGTGTTTGTGGGACTACTCCCCCACATTCCACATACCCGGATAACTACACACCTGTTTGTGAGACTACTCCCCTACATTCCACATACCCCGACAATTACACACCTGTTTGTGAGGCTACTCCCCTACATTCCACATACCCCGACAACTACACACCTGTTTGTGATACTACGCCTCCACATTCCCCATACCCCATAACTACACACCTGTTTGTGAGACTACTCCCCCACATTCCACATAACTACACACCTGTTTGTGATACTACTCCCCACATTCCACATACCCCGACAACTACACACCTGTTTGTGAGACTACTCCAAAACATTCCACATTCCCCGATAACTACACACCTGTTTGTGAGACTAATCCCACACATTCCACAAATTGCACACCTATTTGTGATACTACTCCCCCACATTCCACATACCCCCATAACGACACACCTATTTGTGAGACTACTCCCCCACATTCCACATACCCCCAAAACTACACACCTGTTCTTGAGATTACTCCCCCACATTCCCCAGACCCCGATAACTGCACACCTGTTTGTGAGACAACTCCTCCACATTCCACATACCCCCATAACTACACACCTGTTTGTGAGACTACTCCTCCACATTCCACATACCCCGATAACTGCACACCTGTTTGTGAGACTACTCCCACACATTCCACATACCCCCATAACTACACACCTGTTTGTGAGACTACTCCCCCACATTCCACATACCCCCATAACTACACACCTGTTTGTGAGACTACTCCCACACATTCCACATACCCCATAAGTACACACCTGTTTGTGACACTACTCCCCACATTCCACAGACCCCATAACTACACACCTGTTTGTGAGACTACTCCCACACATTCCACATACCCCATAACTACACACCTGTTTGTGATACTACTCCCCCACATTCCACAAACTACACACCTGTTTGTGAGACCACTCCTCCACATTCCCCATATCCCGATAACGACACACCTGTTTGTGAGACGACTCCTCCACATTCCCCAGACCCTGATAACTGCACACCTGTTTGTGAGACAACTCCTCCACATTCCACATACCCCCATAACTACACACCTGTTGGTGAGACAACTCCTCCACATTCCACATACCCCCATAACTACACACCTGTTTGTGAGACGACTCCTCCACATTCCACATACCCCCATAACGACACACCTGTTCGTGAGACAACTCCTCCACATTCCATATACCACGATAACTACACATCTGTTAGTGAGACAACTCCCCCACATTCCACATACCCCAATAACTGCACACCTGTTTGTGAGACGACTCCCCCACATTCCACATACCCCGACAACTACACACCTGTTTGTGGGACAACTCCCCCACATTCCACAGATGCCGATAACGACACAGCTGTTTGTGAGACTACTCCTCCACCGCCAACTCCCAGGGAACATGGAAATATTGAACTTATTACCTGCACCACCGAAGGTGAAGGAGGACGGATTCGGATGAAACTTGGTGAACTGGTTGCGTGTCTGACAAGGAGGAATTGATTCCTTTTTGGTGAAGATCCGAATCCGGATCTGGAAACGAGAATTATTTAGTTTTAAAAGTGATTCTTCACCATTGAGAGATTGGGCCAAAAACAATATGGAACTGTACAACACTATAACATGCTATTTCAAAAATGTATTGGGCCTGATATGTTCTTGTAGATCATGCATAGCGGGGCGGAGGAACGTGTTCTACCGAGCGCCCTTCTAGTTTGTGCATTGACCATGGATTTTAACATGGTATCATTATTAACACAAGCAGCGACCCACAGAACATCCGCACAATCCAACGAAGGATAGCAGGCTGAGTCAACCCCCTGGTGTTAATTCAGCAGCCAACAGAGCTTGAATCAGCACCCTAGGATCGCAAGCCACCACCATAACCGCTAAGCCAATGCCAGGCTGGTGCATCGTAAGAGTATAGTGATGGAATGTCTGTCTTAGCATTCCATGTAGTCATTGATGCCATGCTATTCTAATATATCATGACCCTTAGAACATGTAGAATGCGGTGGTGGATTGTATGCCTCCACATTTGTATGTGTAATTTAGGTGTGTGAAAGCTGCACGAAGACCGAAGCCACCATAAGTCTCATCTGCAACAGTCACAGATGTTCACCAAGATGCTGGTAGTTACCAAGAGGCAAATCAGAAGGACCTCCGATGGCATCTAGCTCGTCTGCAAAAGGAGCATGATGCTGAACAGTCTACACCAGTATGGACCAGATTCAATTCCATCCTGTCCGAGTAGAACTGTTGTTCCTCCTACAGATCTCTCAACTATTCACACCATCCTATGCAAGTTGGTTGATGTTTGTGAGCATATTGTTCCAGAGCACACCCTGGTAACTGCTGATATGGCCACATAGAACAAAGCACAACAAACCCGATGGGACAAACCGGAATATTTAGATGGGAAGGTGACAATGTGAGTTGATGGGTTGTATACTCCAATGGCTTTGCTAGCTAGTTTAGACAAGTTATTTAGTGATGGTGGGCTTTTGCCTTTACTAACAGAGTCATCTGTGTATGCTGAAGCAACAGCACAGCAAATGCTGCAGAGCTCTCAACGATCACGAGGTATTTGGGGGCATCAAAAATGTGTTCGAAGCTCTATTCAGAACATTCTTTCGATCGATGGTGGCATGGCTTGAAAGATCTGATCGCTTTCTCAGCAATGATGACATTCAACAGAAGTTCCTTGATCTACAACATGCGTGTGGTGCCAATGACAGTGCAGCTATGATCGATGTTGCCAGAGAAGTGATGGATAGTCATGTGCCAGAGGTCGCGGAAGTGATCGCAGAATTCTTCGCAGTTGGTCGAGAACAATCAGCAACATTTTCATTTTGCGCAGATTTCACGGAGGGAGCTCAAGTCTTGTTGCACCTACTTGCAGCAGAGAAGGAAGGTTCCGTGGAGCTTTATATGATTGCCATGGGTAAAGTGATTGTTTGGTTTCGGGCTGCAGGTAGGCACACATATGCCAAGTACGTCCCTACATATGCGGCAGATATCAAGCGTCTCGAAGAGAGCCACCCTGAGGTCCATCAGCACATGTGTGACGGTGGCTTCATTGTTAGAAGATCCAATCGATACCGATTCCATTCCGTCAGTGCTGACCAAGTGCAAGAGCAGACTATTAACAAGGAAGGCAAAAGTGAAGGTGGCATCATTGGCATCACACTGCAGAAGGGAGCAATGATCCGATGGTTGATGACCAGAAACATTACGTCAGAGTTTGCTCATGCCTTTCAAGTGCTGTGTCATGATGAGTCAAAGAGAAGTAGAAGAGAAGAGAACGCATGAAGAACTGGAGAAGAGCCGGCAAACTCGGGATGAATGTGATGTACAGAAGGTTGTTGGCATCATCACTGGCAGTCAGAACTCGAGAGAGAGGAGAGAGGAGAGAGGAGAGAGGAGAGAGGAGAGAGGAGAGAGGAGAGAGGAGAGAGGAGAGAGGAGAGAGGAGAGAGGAGAGAGGAGAGAGGAGAGAGGAGAGAGGAGAGAGAGGAGAGAGGAGAGAGGAGAGAGGAGAGAGAGAGAGAGGAGAGAGGAGAGAGGAGAGAGGAGAGAGGAGAGAGGAGAGAGGAGAGAGGAGAGAGGAGAGAGGAGAGAGGAGAGAGGAGAGAGGAGAGAGGAGAGAGGAGAGAGGAGAGAGGAGAGAGGAGAGAGGAGAGAGGAGAGAGGAGAGAGGAGAGAGGAGAGAGGAGAGAGGAGAGAGGAGAGAGGAGAGAGGAGAGAGGAGAGAGGAGAGAGGAGAGAGGAGAGAGAGGAGGGGGAGAGAGGAGAGAGGAGAGAGGAGAGAGGAGAGAGGAGAGAGACAGAGAGAGAGAGAGAGAGAGAGAGAGAGAGAGAGAGAGAGAGAGAGAGAGAGAGAGAGAGAGAGAGAGCACCTGCACCATCAGAACTGGTTAACATCATCACTGGTCAGGTCGCATCGCCGGAAGTAGCCAAGAGTCTCACAAGATTCCCAGACGTGTGTCGACAGAAACACGCAGAGTTCATGGAAAGGAGACGAGGAGAAGGAACCAAGTCCTTGAAGTTCTGGGATGCAGAAAAACTAAATAAGATTGTTACCTTTGCAGATATGAGAAAGTCCCTGGGCATAGATAAGGAAACCAAGAAGTTGATGGTCGATTGAGATGTGTTATTTCGGACACTTCTGGCTGTATCAAAACAACGAAATGTCAACACGGAGACAGTTACAGCACGAACTGGCAGCCATCCCACCAGCCTTATTACATGATGATGGCAAAATGAGGAAATGTGTGAAAGCAGATCTTGCCAGTAAGCTTCAGACAACAACAGTCCTTCCTTGAGCTTCCACCACTTGATGGCAAAAGCATCTACATCTATGATGGCATGGTCCTTATCCAAGGAATACATGAAGCACAATTCAACACTTTCAGAGACATTGCTCAGCTGATATTACGCAAAGTCGTAGCTCTGCTCAACAGTCCGTGGAACATCGAGTCGGTCATCCTCGTGTTCGATCGTTATGATGTTCTCCAGTCTGTCAAACGACAGGAAAGGTGGCACATGTGGAGTTGCAAGTGCAAGCCACGTAATTGCTCCAGACCGAGTTGTGCCGCATTACATGAATTTCCTAAAGAATGCAGCTAACAAAGCCAACCTTGCAGCATTCACATCACTGGGAATACTGGACGAAACACCTGGAATGGTTAACGACCAAAGCATCACTATTGCTGGTGGGTATGCAGAAGCCCAGAAAGTTGCTATCATCGACTCAGATGGAAAGAGGGATCTTGTTCGGCTCTTCAGCATAAACGAAAAAGCAGATACGCACATGCTTCTCCATCATCAAGTCGGATGATACAGATGTCCTCGTTCTTTTCCTGCCATCTGCACCATGAGAACGACTTCTGAGATGCCACAGAGCTTGCCCGATGTCCGTCGATAGACTTTGGCTTTGTATGGAAACAAAAAGAAATCTAATTGTGACTTATGTACTGCACAACATTAGATGAGTTGAGGTCGGAATTTGCTTGCAAAAGTGACAAGCCTGCATCAGCATTCCCACCGACTGAGGATGCTTTCCATCAACACGTATTGCGTGCTAAGTACCAGGTATCTATTTGGATGCAGTGCGAGGTTGCCAAGCCACATCTCTTGAACCCGATTGGCAATGGCTGGAGGTGGATTGAGGACACATCTTCCTTGCAACCAGTATACCATGAGAACGATGCTGCACCTGTAGAAGTCCGAGACCTAACTCATACGTACTGCATGGATACCGAGTGCAACACTTCTCAGAAATGCCACCGTTTTGTGTCAAGATTGCCTTGCACAGAATTCTGTTCCTGTCAGGGTATCGAGTGTGACAATAAGCGGGAGACTCCTATTACTGTCAACGACAGTGACAGTGATGATTCAGATTAATGCTTCCTTTCAAGACTAACAAATCATGAACATTTTAATTATTTTGTGCCGAATGTTTACCCTTTTGGTGTATCTTAAGTAATTGAAAACTATCATTGCATAATAGTAGGTGATCGTTTGTAGTTTTGGTCAAATTGGCCAGGCTGAATGTGGAATTGGGGGTTCAGTTAACGTAATCCCGGGGTGAGCTCCCCAAACCTCATTTGAGTGCCTTTTTGGCGACATTAATCATCTTAATGAATAGAAAAGTTTTCTGAGCTCGTTTGATTCAAATGAATTATTGTGCATGGAAATGCCATGTGGTTTTCTCTGGAAGTTATTGTGCGTAAAGTAAAATTGGATCATATTTTTCTGAAATTTTTAGGTTTGTGTATTTTGTGATGTCATAATTAGCCACCACAATGATCCTATGACAGCACACTTAATTCTAAACAACATGACACTTCATTTGTGCTAGTTGGTTAAAAATTAAACATGTAACAGCAGTTTTTGTGATTTTTGTGACGCACAATCCAAAAACACAAATCGTGTCAAAAAGAAATGTTATCCTCAAAAAAATATTTTCACAACCATCCATTTCCTACTCCACACATCCCAATAAGCCAAAAAAAAAATTGCTTGTGCTTTGTTCTACCATGGGGAGGGGTTATCTTTTTTTCTTTGTTTTTTTTTTACCAGCCATGCCATAGCACTATATACTGTTCCAACCACCCACCCCATGATGTAATATATGGTTGGCCCATACTAATGAAATCACAACCCCATGGTAATGTCGGCAATCCACAAAACATTCACACACCACACTGCAACTCATGGCATGAGGAGCGACAACTCTTGGACCCATCACCAGTGAGGGGTGAGTCCTCGCCCACTCCTGATTGGCAGCAAGGTGGCATGCCATTGGACTCTGCTGTCTGGCCACCAGGACACCTATTAGTTCAGGTGAAGCGCCGTAAATTGTCTGAGGCTGCCACGATGAGAGGGCGCGTCATGTGATTGGCCAGCACCTGCAGAGTGTTGAAAAAAAAATACCTAAAGTGTAGGGAAAGAAAAGTCTTTAAAGAGGAGTGCTCTAGGACCGACTCACTCTTGGACTTTGGGCACTCCTTAAGACAGATACACTGAGCCCTGAACCCACAGTTGTGAACTTTGCCACCTCCAGCATCCAAGAGCAGCCCGTGTCATTCTGAGATCAACTCGCCGACACCACTCATCTCACCCACTTCAGTGTGCATGATTGCGTGTTCATCACGTTAAGAGTTTAGTTTCTTTGTGTTTAATTATGACCTCCGCCACCTCAGGTGGATGGAGGTTGAGTTTTCACCTCTGTCTGTCTGTTTGTGAATAAGATACACAGGGGTGCTCCAAAAAGACCTGGATAACTTTGGGTGTTAATATATTTAGTACCACAAATGATACAATATCCTTTGTTTTATACTAGTACATGGCCGTACGTGGAAAAAAATAAAAAAATAAAAAAAAAACTTTCAAACCACGTGCCAGAAACAACAACCACACAGGCCGTCCCTTCGCTCTCGTAAACGACGACTGGATTCGGGCATTGTGTTTCTCTATAAATGCGGATAAGAAATCGAGAAATTATTAGAATACATTAAGTCATCACCATCCGGAGGTGGTGCGTGCCCGTACGGAATGTTCACATCATTCCACGAATTATCGTTTACATTGAAGTAACAACTGCTGTGATACTTCCACACACAGAGTTAATTAAAATCCAAATTAAAATCAACTTTACCTCCCTGTCTTTGCTTGCCATGACATTCGCTTCCATTGACCATTTCCACTCCTACGCCACGGTGACTGAGGCACCGCCCGATCCCCATGGTAACCGGCACGGCACGTGACGTCATCGTCGGCCGGCCGCGCACCGGCCTTCGCGAAGTGAAGTCCTCACTGTCCGGAAGTTCGCGTATCGCATTTACGATTATTCGCAATTTAGTTTTAATGGCCAATTATTTCAATGAGCGCCAACGTATTTTGCCTTTTTCACAATGTCATCGCAAGGAAAAACACAAACAAAAGAGAAGAGAAAAAAACAAACAAAAACAAGTGAAATCCTTCAATACAGCGCGTGTGGTGAATCAAATGAGTACACTCATGTTAAAATACGCAATTTATGCTTTTTCAGTTGAAAAACAATTAAAAAGCTTACTTAATATTTGAAATGTAAAAATCTTGTTATTATTGTGATAAGCACCTTTATATATAACAGGAGGAATGAAATCGTTCGATACAGCGTGGCAGGGGACCGCAAAAGAATGATGTAAAATAAGAAAAACTTAGCTTTCAGCATTCGGCGTTCGGCGATCGGCGCGAAATGCGATGGTGGGCGGAAATGACGTCTTTCGGCGCGAAATGCGATGGTGGGCGGAAATGACGTATTTCGGCACGAAATGCGATGGTGGGCGGAAATGACGTATTTCGGCACGAAATGCGATGGTGGGCGGAAATGACGTATTTCGGCGCGAAATCACGGACTTCTTATAATAACCTGGACCAGCAATGGCCTCTGTCGACTGAAGTCGCCATGTTGCGTTGCCAATCCGAATTCACAGATTGAATGTATTAATTTGTGTATATTATCGAGGGGAGCTTTCTGTAGGAGGTCGAAGCATATTGAACCAGTACCAGTCTCATTAATGTTTTCATGATTGATCAATATATTATAGGCCATAGTGGGAAGCTTCAAGCTACCCCCCTATGTGAGTAGCTTAAAGTTACCCTGTATGGCCTATAATATGTTGATAAATCATGAAAACATTGAACAGACGTTGGACAACCTTAATAAACATGATCTATAATGTACAAACTATTGAGACTGGTTTAATATCCATTGACCTATAGAAGATGTCGATCAACTATTATAATCGCAGTAGGTTGAAACATAAGATATGTCGAAACCGAGGAGAAACACTTCAATGTAAATGGTTAGTAAACTATTGATGTGTAAATAGGATCAGTTTGCTGAATTTTTTCCTGATGGGTTTATCTTTCAATCCAGGGTTCATGGTTCGAACAACATGGTGGAGACGAATCTTTGTATCGCACTCACAGATGTGTTGTATGAGAGAAGATACATGATTACAGTCTGCCTCCATCAAACATGTGATCACTAAGCGAGTCAAATGCACTCGATCCTACTTCTGCCAACACTGATGCAGAGATTGCAGATTTCAGGTAACTATCACGAGGAATCTTGCCATTTGTCACCGCCAGCATTCTCTTAACACATTTCTCAGTGGCTTCACACACTTGAACAACGCTTGATGATGGAATGGGAAGGCCACCCCTTGTTTTAACAGCAATCAGCCTATAGGAAGGTAAATTGACTATCATTCTGCGTGAGAGCCAGCAAGCAATCTTGACATTTCAGTGTCCGCTTAACCATCTTAACCACATATCCTGCAATATCGGTTACAACTGACTCCAAGAACACAGAAAGTTTGTTAAATGGTGGAATATCGGCATAATCGTGGTGACTCGGCATTGGCTGGCGGAGCTGCAAATCGTAGCGTCTGACAATGAGCATATCCTGCGTCTTATCTGGGACAGCCCTCTTAGTGATATTTTTGAATGACGCAGCTTTGAGGATGCGTGTTGCGTCCTGGGCTGAACAGTTCCCCTTGTTGGCTTTGATATCACGCCGCATCAGAAGACGCTTGTACGCTGCGATAAACTGTCTGGTTGTTGGGTTGTTATTGCCACCACATGCTAGATGGATGGCTCCAAAGAACAACTCGATGTGGTCCTGGCTGAGCTTATATGTAAACAAATACTTTAAAGATGAATTTTGGGGCTGGACGTATGTCAGATAGAGGTTTTTAACGCTTACGATACAAGTCAGCATCCCAATAAATTCTGTTTTAAGTCTTGTCTTTGTCATGAGTTGACCAGAAGTATTAGTCAAGGTCGTGAGATAGTTACTTGTCTTTTCCAGGAATGGCAAAAAAGCTGCCTCGTGAGCAGGATGCATCGGAGCCTTGTAGTTGTGTGCCAAAGGGTTCCTGGAGTTCAACAGATCGAACAGTTGATCCAGTGTGCGGATGAAGATGCAAGTTCCCTCACTCCCTTGAAATTCAGCTAGTTTCAACTCTTCGCGGCAGAACTCAATTGCATCCGCGACACTTGAACTCAGCGTTTGAGCAGCCGTATTCACTTTCATTATATTTGTCTTCCATTCGATATGTTTCTGACCAAGTTTGTTTGCCAACCGCAGTCCTTCCTGTTTCTGCAGTTCATACAAGTTTTTCTATATATTTCCAGGAGATGACCCTCTGAGAACTGTCTCTCATCGTCTTCAGTGTGCCGAGGCAATTCCTTGCAAGCTTTAACATAGGACGCGCGTCGAGGAATGCCCAAACGAGCTTGTGAGGATCTGCTGGGTGAGGGAACGACGAATTCATATTATCCGGGTTGATACTTGTGCCCAACTCTCTCAACATTGTCAAATGCGCTGAAGGCCCTACACAGGTAAGCGAGATGACATTAACTCCAATTTCGTGTAGCTTTAGTAAACACTGAGACACAAGATTGGCCTGTTCTTTACCAGTCAAACCATTGATGAAGAAGTGGGCGACTGGAACTTTCCAATGATCATTCACCGCGACCAACATAATTACTAAAGCGTTTTTAGCAAGTGGCACCGTATCATCCAGATTACCTGCTCCAATGTCCACATATCCTCGCACCTTGTCACCAGTGACATTTCGTCCAACATTAGGGCACATAGCGTACTCCTATCCTCTTTAAATCTCGCCTCCAATGCGTCAAATACTACCTGGTTGAATCCCGGTGATCCGTCTATGGCATTGTACCAGGTTCGGATCATTGAAGGACTAGGTAGAGCGAGATCGAATACCTCGCGTACATCGTCGTAGGCCTTCGCAGAATAGAAATTTAGCGTGAGGGCGAATGACTTGATCACAGTATCATATTCTTGCCTGGATTTCTTTCCGCTCGCCTGATTCTTTAATATTCGACTCATAACCGCCAGTGGTACCCCAGAAAATGTCGAATTCAGTATCTCGACACAATTTTCTGAAACCATCCCTTTGTTTTTTAGTTCTTCAACGACAGAGCTTAATTTCTTGACATATTTCTTCAATCTTCGCGTTTTCTGCTGCGTAACCTTCAGTTCTTTCCACAGGTTCTCAATGGTCTCGGTTGCCGTACCCAGCTTCCGTTTCATTTTACTGGGACTCGGATCAGCGCAGTACGTGTGGTCTGCTGAAGTCGACGGCCTTGGTGGTGAATCTGGCGCAGCTGTGAATTCTGGCTCTGGGGCCAGGTGTCTGTCAACCGGTGGTTTCCGATGTATCGGTTTCTGTGTAGAAAATAACATCATTAATATCGGATCGAAATTTCGAATTAACTGGTGAACAGAAAAATGATAATTCATGGAAATTTCAGTGGTAAATTCAATACAGTGCAAACCGCTTGATAGAATCACAATTGGAGCACTCTGATTCAGGAATTCCATTTATTTTAATTACATATACAGGATGTCCATGAAGTTTGAAAATTTTAACCAAATTTGATTTCCGTGGGAATTTATTCATTTTATAAACATTTTGAATGTGGATGAATTTATAAAATTAATGTGTTCGAATTAATTTTTTGGGCACGAATACAAAACGACCTGCATCGTCTGACACGGTCAGAATCGTACAGAAATTCATAGAAAAATCCTGGCAGCAAAGGAGGTCGCTTTTCCGAGTATTCGCACCCAAAATCAATTCTAAAACTTTTATAGATTCAAAACAATTTAATGTGTCAAATAAATATTTGTATCAAATAAAAATATATAATATTTGTATCAAATAAATATGTATTTTTCTAGTGGAGACCATTGTAATAAATCGTGTATACTAACCTTCTGGAGATGAGGTGGAAATTTGAAGACGCTTGGTATGACGCCTTGTTTAAGCCGTTTCGTCTGGCCCGTACTGTCAAAGTCAGAGTTCAGGAAGTGTTCACTACAAAGTAATGTCACACCGGGCGTTGGTGTAAAGTGTTCCCTTCTCTGCGCCTGGCACCATTGTCTGCACAACTTTTCATCCTTAGGGAATCTGGAGAAAAAAGATCCGAATGACGTTTTCGATTATTGGCATTTGAAGGGATAGAAGGATGGGTACTACAATTGGCGTCAGTGGAGGTAGATTTCTGATATCAAGATAGATACGACCCCCAAACCCTAAGACGCGTAGGAAGCAAAATGATTTTGGGGGTAACATCGGGTTAGGTAGACCGAGGAGCCAGGACCCTCGGAATAGGGAGGGCCTGTGCCCCCAAATGGACAAATATTGTGAGCGACCCGCCCAACTATTTACGCAGCCACGGCGGTCGATGGGGGGGGAATGAATCTCCGGAAAAAAAAATTGAATTCTCGACGCCTGAAAAACTCATTTCCGGCGTATTCCTGGATAATATCGTTTTTTTTACATTTTCTTTCAAATTATCGACTGTATTTGCCATCATTTCGATTGTTATACTGGCGTTTAGCATTTAAATTGTAACTTCTGAAAATAATACTCTAAAAATAGATTGACGATTCAAAGAGAAAAAAAGAGCATCAATAATCGCATTCTTACCAATGAAAGGTGCATGTTGGGCTCTTCCCACACTTATTGCATCCGAACACCACGCACTGTGGAATTTTTACGTTTACCGGTTCAAAATACCAGCAAAATAGTTAAAACTCTTAATGCATCTACAGGTTTTTTGAATTGCGCGCGACTAGCGAGTGGCAACGCAACATGGCTGCTGAGCCATTTCTGGTGACTTCAGTTCTCACTGCTGCGAGTAGATGGCATTGCTGGTCCAGGTTATTATAAGAAGTCCGTGCGCGAAATGCGATGGTGGACAGAAATGACGTCTTTCGGCGCGAAATGCGATGGTGGGCGGAAATGACGTCTTTCCGTCGTTCGTACATGAGGGGAGCGTTTCTTGGTTTTTTCCCCGTCAAGGAATAAATTAAATGGTTTTCACATATATAACACATTAGTTTCACAAATTTCCATTGAAATACTCTGGTATTTCCGTCAATTCTCACTATTTCCGTAGAGGTTACGCACTGCCATCTACCAGACGGCCATCATTGGCTGTCTTGAGGCACGTGGAGGGGGGGGACAGGGGGGGACAGGGGACACCGGAGACGTGGTAGACACCGGGGACATTTCAAACTCGGTGCAATTGCATACAGCGCACTCGCTGCAAACAGCGCACGCACTGTAAAAACGTACGTGCAAAAAAAAAAAAACGTTTCAAACAACCACACAGGCTGTTCCTTCGCTCTCGTAAATGACGACTGGATTGGGGCATTGTGTTTATCTATAAATGCGCATAAGAAATCGAGAAATCATTAGAATACACGAAGTCATCACTATCCGGAAGTCCGTACGTTGTAACCCGTATTGGGGAACGCGACTGAGGATCTCTTCCCCATCGGCCACGCCCACGCAGCAATGTGTCCTGTCATTGGTTGGTAAATAAATGGCCATAACTTGGGAAGCTCTTCTCCAATTAATATCAAACCTTGAAAAGGCACATCCACAGGTCCCCAACAATATAGCTGGCAAGTTTCAATTAGATCGGACCAGTGGTTGTCGAGAAACAGCGGTCACACACACACACACACACACACACACACACACACACACACACACACACACACACACACACACACACACACACACACACACACACACACACACACACACACACACACACACACACACACTGCTGGAATTATAGATTGATAGATTGATGATAAAGAAACACATAAAGTTTTCTTTATTTATTATTATAAAGCAGGAGATAAAGCAACTGCGATCACCAGACATAACCCCCCTTTATTGTTTTTTTCTGTGGGTGTTTGTCAAAAATGTCTCCAACATCAAGGTGGCAAACCTGAAGGATCTTTGTTCTCGGATCACAGCTGCATGCACACTGGTTGACACAAACATGTTCAGCCGAACCTGGCAAGAACTCATGTACCACCTTGATGTCCTTCACGCGACAAACAGAGCTCACATTGATGGTGCACACAAAACTTTATGGGTTTCTGTATCATAAAAACCAAAGGGTATCGTCATATCATTTGTGGTTCTAAATATATTAACAACCAAAGTTGTCCGGGTCTTTTTTGGAACACCCTGTATCTCAAAAAGTTGTGGACGGATTCGGACGAAATTTAGTGGAGAGGTTCGGTGAATGATACGGACGAAATGATTCAATTTTGGTGAAGATCCAGATCCGAATACTAGAATATTTAAGAGTGATTCTTCACCATTGAGAGATAGGGTGAAAAACGATATACTGTGCTATCCCACTATTCACAGAGGATACGTTCCTGGAAAATGACATGAATGTCGAATCCGCGAATACTGGGGGATTGTTTCAATGTAAAAAAAGGGGATAGGTTCCCGGTGGCTCCTGGTTCACAGGGGAAACTTTTAAAAGTTTAAAATCTTTTCAACCGCAAATGCACATGATTACAGTTTCATTAAAAAATGCTTACAAATAAAACAAAAATAACACCAGGGACCGTTTCCAATGTTTATTGAAGTTATGCGATTAACAGTTTCTTTCAAGTGATTAACCAACTGCACCATAAAAGTAAAAAAAGAATAAAACAGCAGCAGCAGGTACCTTTTCGAATTTTTATTTGTACAAACACACGCAACTTTTCAAATGATGATGATGATGACGATTTAAAATCCAGTGAACTCAGTGGAGTCCTTTGAAGACACAGGTGAGGGTGTTGATGAATTGTGCACTGAAAGGCTTGTAGGTGAGGGCGATGAAGCAGGTGAGGGTCCTGATGAGTCACTAACCGAAGGGGATGCAGGAGAAGCAGGTGAGGGTCCTGATGAGTCACTAACTGAAGGGGATGCAGGAGATGCAGGAGAGGGTCCTGATGAGTCACTAACCGAAGGGGATGCAGGAGAGGGTCCTAATGAGTCACTAACCGAAGGGGATGCAGGAGATGCAGGAGATGGTGCTGATGCTCCTGAGGTGGACGGACCAGGGTGGAAAAAAAAATGGGTGATCGAGAGCTGCGTGGCAGATTGCCGCAGGCTTCGATGTAGCTACTTGTATGGGAGCATCACGTTATCCAACCCACTCTTGAACTTGAGGTAACGTTCCATGACCGGATTGGCGTTTAACAGCCTCTCGGAAATTGACTATGTCCTGCAGCATCTCACCCAGGAACTTGACCGTGAGGTTGGACCTCGATGCATCTTCCTCCTCCTCCTTAGAAACCTCGGTAATGGCTTCCAACTCCTACTCGGTGAGCTCCTCGGCATGTGAGGTGAGAAGAGCATCCAACTCCTCAGGCTCCATGTTGTCAAACCCTTCCACTCCCACCTGCCATGCCAGCCCGACAATTTCATGCCTCTTCTCCGTGTTGTCGGGAAAGCCTGAAAAGTTCCTCACTGCCTGTGGCCACAGTTGTGCCAGCAGGCATTGATGGTGGAGGCTCTCTCCTCGTCCAGCAACTCTTTGATTGTGCCGATGCAGTGGGGTATGTTGAACTCCTTCCAACACTGCCCGGTGGTGAGCTCTGGGTCCATCGCATATAAAATGCGGCGAAAGGTGCGGCAGGTATAATACGTTTTGAAAGTCAAGATTACCCATGGGTCGAGCAGCTGGATCAGGGAGGTGGTGTTGAGCGGAAGGAAGATCACCTCGACGTTCGGGTGAGCCACCTTCAGGTCCCTGGAGGTAGTCAGGAGCATTGTCAACGAGCAGGAGAACCTTGAACGCGATGTGTTGTTCCACCAGGTACCTCTCCATCTTTGGGACGAAACAGTTATGGAACTAGTCACCTTTTGCATTTGTGCAGAGGAGAAGAGATACCCAGTCCTTTGCGGCCTTGAATCCCAATGCTGTCCTCCTCGTGCTTCAAGGTAAAAGTTTGCGTTGGCATTTTTTTTCCAAAACAGGCTGGTCTCGTCAGCGTTGATCACCTGCCAAGTGCTCCTTCTTCTAGATGAGCTGCACGAGTTGAGCAGGGAACGTTTCGGCCGCCTTGCTGTCCACTGAGGTACACTCTCCTGTCAGTTTGACATTTCAGAGGCTGTAGCACTTCTTGAAGTGGTCAAACCATCCCCTGCTCGCTTGTAATGGACTGGGGCTACTCATACCCATATCACTCATGCTCGCGCTACCCGCGCCAGCCAGATGTGCATTGATCCGCATCGCCTTTGCGCGAATGAGAAGTCCACCTCAAGGCATGTTCTTCTGTGTGTTGTCCTCTATCCATACACCGAGAGCCTTCTCCATCCTTTGTATGAGGATATCTCAGACATGGGTGACCATTATGGTGCTCAGTACAGCACTCACTGCAACACTTTCTCGAATCGCATTCTCATTCTTTCATATGTGGTGAACGGTGGATTTGTTTACTCCATACAGTCTGCTCACAAAGGCCACACTCTGTCCTCTCGACAGCCGATCCAGCAGCTCCACTTTATTGCTCAGGCTCATCAGTTTCTTCTGCCTCTTGGCAGTCGATACATCTCCGGCACTGGTCTTGCGCTTGGGAGCCATGTTTGATCAATGAGCAGAATAAGCAGAGCGAGAGGCAAAACACCGGTCAAGGCAGCGGGACGAGAAGAATGATCGATACCAAGGACACGCCACACATAAGTCGTCATGCAGGAACTGTGGGTAGCTGCGAGAGTGTTGAGTAGTCTGCACATTATTTTGGGGGGATGTTGGCGGGTGATACCATTTTAATTGTGTAACTCGCAAGGGGAGTGACATCTTCAGCAGCTCGGAATAGATGTAGTGAAGCATTTAATTGTGTAACTCATGGGTGTTAACATTTTACACAGTTGGTGGTAGATGCAGTGAAGTTTTTTTTTTAATTTGGTAACTTGTAGGAGGGGGGGATGACATCTTCAGTAGCTGGTAATAGATGTGGTGAAGCATTTTAATTGGGTGACTCACAGGGGATAACATTTTACACAAGCTGGTAGAGAGGGTGGAGCGTCTTTATGGCGCGAAAAGTGGGACATTCCGTGCAGCTCGGTTTATAGTGTAAATCGTGGGAAATGCCACAGAGCTTGCTTATAACACGAGTCGTAGAAGATGTGTTTTGGAACCGTGTTATGTTTCACAGCTCATGGAAGACATGTTTTTTACACTCACAAAAAAACCGTGAAAACACGAAGCACTGGGCCACGTATGTAGAAGCAGGTCATGCACACGGCTCGTGGAAGATATGTTGTTTGCATACGTACAGCTGTTCTCTGCATGGCTTGTGGAAAATTGGTTTTAGAACTTTGATATTTTTGAGGTTTCAGAACCTCTCTCCCTCCTCAAAATCCTGGTGGCATCTAATCAAATCTGTTTCTGGTGTACGTTCCCCCTCCATCCCCTCCCTTACGTCAAATGGCTGCACTGCTGATACCGCACGTGAGAAAGCTGAATGCCTAAACTCGGTGTTTGCAGCTAAACCTTGTGTCCAAAACCCATCACTTTCTCCACCCACCTTACAGTCGCACCCAGCTGTCTCTGGACTCTGTGTCCTTTCCTGCTGACAAGGTGGAGAGCTTGCTGTCAAACCTCGACTCAGATTCTGCAACGGGTCCAGACGGCATCAGCCCACGTGTCCTCAAAGCCTGCTCTTCTGCTCTTGCTCACCCTCTCTCTGTTCTATTCACCCTCCAATTTGCTCAAGGTCATCTGCCATCTGCTTGGAAATCAGCAAACATCACCACTCTGTGTAAAATAGATGCAAATCAGATCACTGCAACTACAGACTAATCTGCATGCTCCCACTCATCAGCAAGGTTATGGAATCCATCATCACATCAGACATAAAATCAGAGCCATATCCGTTGACATATTGCGTGATTCTGACACGGTCTGGCACCCTGCCCTACTCACCAAACTCTCTTCCGATGGTATCCAAGGCCATCTCCACTCATGGCTCGCAGACTTCCTCTCCTGTCGCAGTCAACGTGTGGCCCTAAATGGAGTTCTTTCATCCCCTCTTCCTGTCCAGGCTGGAGTTCCTCAAGACAGCGTTCTGGGCCCTGTTCTTTTTCTGGTTTTCATCAATGATCTCTCCGACTCTCTGGAAAATCCTCTTTATCTCTTTGCTGATGACTCCACCCTTTCCCGTACCATCGGTCATCCCTCAGACCGGCATGCAGCAGCTTCTTCGCTCACTGCAGATCTCGGTAAAATCACAAACTGGTTCAACACGTGGAACATGTCTTTCCATCCGGACGAATCTCACACTCTCACTATGTCTCTCCGAAAGGACCGTTTAGAACCCCCCCCCCCCATCCACTTTCTCAACAATCCTCTGGAAGAAGTCCTTTCTTTCAAGTTTCTGTCTCACTATCTGCCATGACCTTTCCTGGGAAAGCCACATTTCCAACCTCGCCTCCACAGCCAGTCGCCGACTGGGAATCCTCCGTCGTGCAAAGTCCTTCCTTGGCCCACCTGAGCTCCTGACCACTTACAAAGCTTTCATCCAGAGTCTGATGGAGTACTACTCCCCCCTCCCTCCGGGGTGGTGCTCCTGCCTCATCTCGCTCGACTTCACGCTGTGGAAACCAAGGCTTTTAGGATCATCGGTATCTCCTGTGATGAAGCTGAATCTTTGGGTCTCTCACTCTCTCACCAGAGGCAGGTCAGTGGTCTTTCTGTCTTCCACAGTCTCTTCTCTGGCTTTGCCCCCCTTGCTCTGTCTCTGATCTGTCCCCACTATATTTCCTCAGAGCACTCAAGTTCTGCCAAAAAACCCCTTATGGTGAAACTGCCAAAATCAAGAATCACTGCTCACCTTCACTCTTTCATTCCTCTTTTTTTCCCCAGCTCTAGAACAAACTTCCACACTCTCTTCAATCCCACTCCTCCTTCCAGGTCTTCAAAACAGCTGCTCACCACCATCTTTACGACCCCCGTTTATCCACCCCAAACCCCCTCCTTCAAATTACCTGTTTTCCTTCCTGAAAGTCCCCATAGTACCATCTTGTTTACCCCATGTTCCCCCTTCCCCAGATCCTATTGTCTCTGTTCCCCACTATTTTGTGCTTCCCTCTCCCGCCTCTCTTGTATGCTTTATTAGCTCTTACAAGAGCCTCGACATGGTATACAGAAAAAAAAATGTCCTGATTCGCTTTCTACATAAAATTTAGAAGGTCTGTTTTGAAAGGGCTGTAAAAGATCAAATGCTCAACAGGAAATTAATTTATACAGGTTAGAAAGTTGAAGCATCCACAATAATTTGTTGTTTAATGGCAAAATTAATAACATGTTTCAAATAGCAATGCTGTACTTATTGCTGCATAAAACAAATAAACCACGGGACCATGCGACACCAACAGGACATGAGGCGACGAAGTGCAAATACACATCCAGTGCACTACTGCATCACTGCTTTGTTCAACTGATTTCTCGTTGCTGCACTCTTTCAACTGTCTGGTGAAACAAGATGTGATGCATTTAGAAAAGTGCATCTCCATTTTAAAATGACAAAACCACAACAATTAAAGGTTTCCACTTCCGCAATGCCATTCTATCCAATCTACAATCTACAACCGGAATGTCAGATCTACAGCAACACTCTGGATGACTCAGGAAATAAACTGTTTCATAAAACCATCAAAAGATGGGTAATCAAATCAACCTTGTGTTCTTCAAGGAAAAAAAAAAATAGTTGAAAGAGAAATTGGTTTTAAAGACTTTTCACTATCAGGTATGACAACAACAACAACAACAACAACAACAACAACAAAAAAATAATCTGCACTGATAGAATGCCCTGACAGTTGTGAGGACAAGATGTTTTCAAAACATCAACATCTCAATGCAAGCAACACGGGGAGGGAAACAGGAAATAATGTCAATGTGAGCAAATCCGAAATATAAACAAAATTGATAGTTTCAATCAAACAGGAAATAGAAAGCTAAGCAGGTATTTAGCCAATGTTAAAAAATCATAACAGGCACCGCAGCAAGAGGGTAGCAGTGTGTTGAAGCTCAAAATGTGTCGAGCTGTACTGCTTAATACAGGCCAGCAAAGCCACTCTGTGTGCTGTGATGCGTTGGGCAAGATTAAGCTTGTTTTCCTTGAGGTGCTGTGGAGGAGAGTGGAGTGAGGCCCAACAACAGCACGTGGCGAGAGTAAGCCGGACTGCGTCGAAAAAGATTGTCGGTACCGTGGAGGCGGTCGAGGACCCCAAGTACACCAAAGCACTGGTTAAACCTGCAAAACACTCATGGCTTTCATTCACTACACGAACACCATTATCTCCAAGTTACGACTTGCTATGTCATACTCTGTATTGCTCAGCAAGTCATGCTACGATGAGGACTGAATGACAACATAAATATAAACATATTTTAAGTCCTTGTTTGGGCCCTTTACGAAAGTATTGTTCCGGTGGAAGGGAGGGATAATCCATATAATAGGTAAGTTGTATTGAGAATGGCTTCGTCCGTTTGATCGCACAAGTTAGATTTACTCTCGTAATAGCTTTTTATCCGAAGTTAAGTCTACTTGTAAAAAGTGCACAGAGGAGGCAGAGTGTTAATTATAAAGCAGATAGAGTGAGATTGTGTTGTGTAAAACTTTATGTTAAGGACACACCATGTGAGGACTTGGGCACAAAGAAAGCACTTTGCATTTTCTAATGGACAGCCACCATGGACACCAAGCCATGGCGGCTAGGTCAGCTGCGGAGCCCTGGAGGGGGCGGGGCAGCCTGAAAGATTGACTCCACCAACAAAGGGACCCACCGTGCTCGAGGATGGTCCCAGAGTTAACTTGAAGGGCACTCAGTAAAGCACATACTCTGCCTGATCCACGAGAACATATCAGTTCCAACACATTTTTGAAATATCATGCTATTTATCATTTTTGGCCCGATCTCTCAATGGTGAAGAATCACTTAAGCAATGCTAGTAGTCGGATCCGTATCCAGATCTTCAACAAAATCTAATCAGGTCGTCCTTGTCACACACCTAACCTGTCCATCAAATTTCATCCGAATCCGTCCACAACTTTTTGAGATATTCTGCACACAAACAAACAGACAAACAAGAAGACGACGTCATGCAGAGCACGATACTTGCAAGGTTCATAAAACAAATTTGACCTCAACAATAATTGGTGGTTGAATTCAATGATGAAATATGCAACTCCTCTTTAAATTTCAAGTCGATCAGATGAAAATTGCAAATTTTAGAAATTAAGCCAATGTTGAACTTTTGGCCGATGTTGACCTCAAAAATAATTGATGGTTGAATTCAGAAAGCTGATATGAAAATCCTGTTTTATTTATTTGTTTTTGTATACACTGTCGAGGCTCCTCGGAGAGCTAACACGCAGAACATACAATAGAGGGACGGAAAAACAACAGGGTGGAACAGAGACATGAGATGTGTGGAAGGGAGAAGGATGGGGCAGGGTATACAGGGTAAACAAGATGGACACTACAAGGGCTTTCAGGAAGGAAAGCAGAGAATTTGAAGGAGGGGGGTTTGGGGTGGATTAGCAGGGGTAGAAAGGATTGGGGTTTGGATGGGGGAAGACAAGAGATGGAGGTGAAAAAGCTATTTTGAAGACCTGGAGGGAAGAGTGGGATTGAAGAGAGTGGGAGTTTGTTCCAAAGGTGGGGAAAATGAGGAATGAAAGAGTGAAAGTGAGCACTCATTCTTGATTTTGGTAGTTTTATCAGAATGGGGTTGCTGGCAGACCTTGAGCACCCTGCGGAAACGTGGGGGGGGGGGGGGGTGGGGACTCAGCCAGAGCAGGGAGGTGAGGCCAGAGAGGAGATGGTAGAAGACAGACAGACCACCGACGTGCCTGCGGTGAGAAAGTTTGAGACCCAAAGATTGAGCCACATCATGGGAGATGCCAATGATTCTAAATGCCTTGGTTCCCACAGTGTGAAACCAGGAAAGGTGAGAGGCGGGAGTAGCAGTCCAGAGGGGAGAGCAGTACTCCATCAGGCTGGAGATGAAAGCTTTGTATGTGGTTTGGAGCTCAGGTGGGCCGAGGAAGGACTTTGCACGACGGAGGATGGCCAGTTTGGAAATGTGGCTTTCCCAGGAAAGATCATGGTCGATAGTGAGACCCAGAAGCTTGAATGAAAGGACATCTTCCAGAGGATTGTTAAGAAAGTGGATGGGGGGGGGGGGTTCCAGACGGTCCTTTAGGAGACATAGTGAGGGTGTGAGATTTGTCAGGATTGAAAGACATGTTCCACGTGTTGAACCAGCTTGTGATTTTATCCAGATCTGCAGAGAGCGAAGAAGCTGCTGCCTGCTGATCTGAGGGATGGCAGATGGTACGGCAGAGAGTGGAGTCATCAGTAAATAGATAAACAGGATTTTCCAGAGAGTCGGAGAGATCATTGATGAAAACCAGAAAAAGAACAGGTCCCAGAACGCTGTCTTGAGGAACTCCAGCCTGGACAGGAAGTGGGGATGAGAGATCTCCAGGAAGGGCCACACGTTGGCTGGGACAGGAGAGGAAGTCTGTGAGCCACAAGTGGAGATGTCTTTTCATACCATAGGAAGAGAGCTTGGTGAGTAGGGCAGGTTGCCAGACCGTTATCGATGGCAGACCGTCTGTCTTGGGAGATGGCTCTGATTTTATGTCTGGCATTGAGGACCTCCATCCATTGTTGGGAGAGTAGAAGCAGCATATCCAGGGTGGAGTGACCTGGTCTGAATCTAAATTGATGATTGGAAATCAAGCCATTGGAGAAGAGGAAGGATTTAATGTCAGAAGCGATGATGGATTCCATAACCTTGCTGATGATTGGGAGAAGGCTGATTGGTCTGTAGTTGCAGGGTTGTGTTTTTGCACCTTTTTATGCAGAGCGGTAATGTTTGCTGATTTCCAAGCAGATGGCACTTAACCTTCAGCAAATGAGGGTGAATGGAACAGAGAGAGGGTGAGCAAGAGCAGCAGAGCAGGCTTTTAGGACACGTGGGCTGATGCTGTCTGGCCTGTTCAAATTTCTCATCAATCGGATGAAAATTGAGGATTTCAGAAATTTGATAAAGATGTTGACCTTTGGCCTGTTAACCTTTTCACCTCAAAAATAGATTTCTTGCTTATGACAAACTCTAGTATGTGTGAAGTTTCGTGAAGATCGGTTTGAATTTGTGACCTGTAGGCAATTGACAAACAAACAAACAGACGGACAGACAGACAACATATCACAAGCGACTGACCAATATACTTGAAAAATCTTCGATTTTGCGAGTAACAATCAGACAGACAAAGGGGTGAAAACATAACCTCCTTCACCTTCGGTGGTGGTGGTAATAAATGAGTTTTTGTCTTGGGGAAATGTATTCATTTAATCTTTCATCCAGGTTAAAAAATTTTTTTTTAATAATAATTAATTAGCACAATTGATTTTCACGTCCTTTGTATTTCCAAAACAGAGAAGTCAAAATCTGCACAATCGTGTGTCATTTTTGAAAGCACACATTTCGTACTTGCTTTTAAATCCTGTTAAACAATCATTGAGTCGATTTACATGAACTCTCATTCACTGGGCAAGGGTATAACTCTTGTTCCTGGAATTAACATTCAGGCAATTGTTTTTCTATTTTTAGTTTTAAACACAAGGTCGAGGCTGGAAAAGTTCGGTGACAGAGGACAGAAAGGCAACATACTTAAAGTGGGGGCAGTGGGCAACAGTTGGACACAACAAGCAAGGGGATGCAAGAACAGAAAAGGAAGGGAGAGAGAGAGAGAGGGGAGAGAGGGAGAGATAATTGGAGGAAAAAGAAAGAGAAGGGGAGGGAAGAGGAGGAAAGAGGGAAGAGGAGGAAAGAAAATGAGGAGGGGAGGATTAACAGTACCCTGCAAGTAAGAGGGTTGAGTGAGGGAGGTTTAATGAGGGATGACATGAGATGGAGTTTCACCACCTGCTTGAAGACTTGGAAGGAGGATTGGGATTTCAATGCCTCAGGAAAGTGGTTCCACAAATGGGAGAAAAGAGGAACAAAAAAGAATGGTGGTGTGCAGTCAGTCTGGATTTTGGAAGTTCAACCACGGAGGGGTACTGTAAGAACACGTGCATCCTGGAGGAGCCAAGTAAGGCTTGGGGGTGCTGAGAGCAAATGGAGTGGACAGGAGTAGAGATGGTAAAAAAAATCAGAGGCCACCCACCTGTCTGCAATGTAACAGCAACAGTGTTTAGGTCTCATCAAGGGAAATACCAATAATGTTGAGAGTATGTATATACCGTATATATTCTTACAGTTTTAGCCATACCGACAGTTTGAGCAATATTCCCGGGCAACATTGATTCTTAAAATTTACTAAATATATTGTTGCAGTTCTGCGAAGCTGGCACTCCCTCAAAGCAATGGCACCCAACATATAGCGGTCCCGAGACAGTTATTTCATTCATATTCATTCAGTTAGCCCTTCCATTATGTCTCGTGGGTATATGGGACAAGATGTGTTGCATAGGGCTTTAAGTTAAGTCTTTAATTCTACTTGCTATTCCTTCATACATTTTTAGCTCCGCCACCAAAGGTGAAGGAGGTCATGTTTCCACCCCTTTCTGTCTGTTTATTCCTTGCAAAATCGAAGATTTTTCAACTATATTGGTTAGTCGATTTTGTTATTCTGTCCGTCTGTCTGTCTGTCTGTCTGTCTGTCTGTCTGTCGCCTACAGGTTACAATTTTAAACCGATATTTACGAAACGTCACCACATGGTAGGGTTTGGCATAAGGAAGAAGCCTATTGTTTTTGAGGTCAAAAGGTCAACATAGGCCAAAGGTCAACAACTTTGGTGAGGTTTCTAAAATCCTCAATTTACCTCCGATTGACTTGAAATTTGAAGAGGATTTATATTTCAGGTCACGGAATTCAACTCGCCAATTATTTTTGAAGTCAACAAAGACCAAAAGGTCAACATAGTCCAACATACGAGTGAGATTTCTAAAATCCTCAATTTTCATCTCATCGACTTGAAATTTGAAGAGGATTTGCATATCAGGTCACTGAATTCAAACACCAATTATTTTCGAGGTCAACATCGACCAAAAGCTCAGCGTAGGCCGTATTTATAAAATTGTCAATTTTCATCTGATTGACTTGAAATTAGAAGAGGAGTTGCATATCTGGTCATTGAATTCAACCACCAATTATTGTTAAGGTCAAATTGGTGTTTCATGGATTTTGCAAGTATCGTGTTCTGCACGACGTCTTCTTCTTGTTTGTCTGTTTGTTTGTATGCAGGATATCTCAAAAATTTGTGGACGGATAAAAATTAAATTTTGTGGACAGGTTGGGAGTGTGATAAGGACAAACTCATTAGATTTTGGTGAAGATCCGGATCCGGACACCAAAATTTTTTTCAGGGATTCTTCACCGTTGAGAGATAGTATGAAACCGATATACAGCATGATATCTCAAAAAGTTGTCGACGGATTCGGACAAAACTTAATTCGGATTTGGACGGACACAATGGGTGTGTAGCAAGGACGAATTGATTCGATTTTGGTGAAGATCCAAATCTGGATCGAGAAATGAAAATTATTAAATTCTTAAGTGATTCTTCACCATTGAGAGATAGGGCCAAAAATGACCTGTACAGCATGATATTTCAAAAATGTAATGGGCCCGATTTGTTCTCGTGGATCAGGCATTACATGGCGGAGGTATGCGCTCTACCACGTACCCTGCTAGTATTTTACTTTATTTCCCACACGACTTCTCCTTGACGCGTGGATGCACGTCACAGACCAAACGGTGCCGTTACTCGAGGGCCTCATGAGCGTATACCGCAGCAGCCCCGTTCAAACCTCACACCATTTCCCAACAGACATTTCACCTTAGACCCTCACTGTACTCACCACGATGCAACAACCTTCGTACAAGTCACCACAACACCTAAAAATCTCCACAGTAACCTACGCTCGACCTCCTTGCCAAAACCGTGACAACCACTTCAGCCTCCTCACCACAACCGCTTCAAACGTTCCCAATGCATCAACGTCCTTACCACAAAAACCGTAGTGCTTCACCCGCCTCACCACGGCCGCGACGGGGGAGCATGACCACAATCGGAACTCCAGACGCTCGTTACCATCCTTTGGGATGCCGGGGAACGGAGTACATTACGAGTCGGAACATTTTGGTGTGTGGCTCGGGACGTATGCACTGGCAACCAACCATTCAGTGTCGTCTGGGTGTCCCTGGCTCTCTGCTCAATAACAATCCTCAATTGGAGCCCAGCACATGTTTAATGGCTGGAGAGCGCTCCCAGTAACCCCATTTTGATTCTGGAGCTTGGTTGCGTGGCCGAGTTTGGGAATAAATGAGGACATTTTCGGCTTCACACTCTGGCGGGGCGGGGCTCTTCTTGGGGAGGCATATGCATGCCAATATTAGCACTAGGATATGCCTGCAGGGCATTTTGATCCGTATTTTGGCTCCTCCTTCGCCCAGGCTCTATGAAATAGCTACAGAAGAGCCGAGAGAGTCAGTTTCCGAGTCGTCACCGAGTCATTGCCAAGTCATTAGCACTCCGCAGCCAATCTTCATTCTGCTCAGTCTCCATTTACATAAACAAACTTTTTCACATGCCACGTGAAGCTATTATCTCACACGTTCTGTCTCCCCCAACTTGTCTCGTCTGCCATGGACGCATAAGTACTAAAAGGGCAACAGCAGACATGCACTCTTTTACTCTTCCTCTTCTGCATCACACTTGCATCTCATTTACACCTCATTTGCACCTCCAAGCCACACACCATGGACACCCCCAGTTTTCTTCCCTCCCTCCCTCCAAGCGACTGAGAAATGTGAGCCCATCAGCCATGCCAGGTATTGAAAGAGGTCATAAACACCTCAACTGCCTCTCCTCTTTCTTGCTCTCGAATTTCCGTGTGTGTGTGTGTGTGTGTGTGTGTGTGTGTGTGTGTGTGTGTGTGTGTGTGATGGCACCTGTAATGTTTGCATAAGTTAAGAATGTATAAGTTCTTTGTATTGGTTTCGCTCTGCCTTGTGTCTTCTCTTTGTAAATAATTGCATTTCTTTTGCCACACGTCATCAATCCTTGCTTTCCCCTGCTGTTTACCTTGCTAAATAAAACCTTGTATTTTTGTGCCACATACAATAACCTTTCCACAGCCTTCCTTACCAATAAATTGCCCTCATTATAAATGCACTAAGCTTGTTCTGTCTTTTCCTTCATTAGTCCGGCATCGTCCGCACATTAGTTTAGGTGGGAACTTCCACCCCATTAGTTGGCTCTTATTAGCCTGCGTACTTGGCAGCTCCGCTCGGCTGCACCTAATACAGTTTCACGCAAGTACGCGTCGAGGGCACGTGATCCCCGTTGGTAAGGCTGTCCACAGGTAAGGTATCACACGAAGTAGTGTAACCCTGCCAGGATTGGCAATGCCAATCGGCATTCGTGGTTCCTTAGCAACCTGCCAGTGCACGGAGTTATCTGTGCCCAGCAGCCTTAGGACCGGACGTTCAGGAGAGACCCGAGTGCTTCCCCTCATGGTGAGCCTCAAATCCCAGATCTGTAACAATATTCATGGGGTATGATTTTTTACAATTTAAACAGACCAGGTAAAACATTCCATGTAATCTCCATTACAAACAACTGCGAACTTCAAGAACACATCGCTCGCATCAAAATAGCATGCGGACTAGTTAGGAAATTGAGATTTACATTGTTTACATACCACAGAGAGTTTTGGAGTTTATGGGAAATTTTCTGGAACAAAAAAAATACTGAATTGATCACTGATTATTCAGATTATTCATTAATCCCACTCAAATTTATATGAACAAACAAAGTCAATAAATTACATTTCTCACATCTGCAGTTATTGGTGGATCTTATCTTAATTGTGTTGAACAGAACAATAGGAAAACAATGATACATTTACTTGAAAAGAAGCCCCCATAATTATGTTCCTCACAATTAATTAATTTGATGCCTTCAGTAATATCAATAAATCTGTGCACGCTGTACACCTTGCTTAATTAAACCTTGTATTATTGTGCCACATACAGCAAACTTTCCACACCCTTGCTTAATGAATGAATTGCCCTCATTATAAATGCACCAAGCTCGTTTGGTCTTTTCCTTCATTGGTCTGGCATAGTCCGCACATTTGTTGAGGTGAGAAGTTCTACCCCATTAATTGGCTATTAGTTGTGTGTGCAGCTATGGAATACAGTCGTGGCCAAAAATATTGACACCTTTGCATTTTTTTCAAATAACTCACAATTCCCCCCCCCCCCCCACAAAAAAGCTGAAATTGACAAAAGTATTTGTCTCCACAATTCTTTATTTCACTGTTCATATTACAGAACCTAATATATCCTTTTAAATCTTAGAATAAAAAGAAATGCCGTTGACAAAATTATTGACACCCTCGACTTAATATTTGGTATCACAGCATTTGGATAAAATAACTGGAGTCAAGCACTTCCTGTAGCCATGAATGAGCTTCCTACACCTCTCAACTGGCAGTTTGGCCCACTCTTCTTGTGCAAACTGCTCCAATTCTCCCAGATTTGAAGGGTGACTTCTCCCAACTGCTGTTTTCAAATCTCCCCACAGGTATTCAATGGGATTTAGATCTGGACTCATTGCTGGCCACTTCAGAACAGTCCTGTGTTTTGTCTTGAACCATTCCTGGGTGCTTTTTGAAGTGTGTTCAGGGTCATTGTCCTGCAAGACCCATGACCTTCGATGGAGACCCAGCTTTTTGACACTGCGTTGAACATTGCGCTCTAAAATCCCTTAGTAATCTTCTGGTTTCATGAAGCCATGCACACATTCAAGGCACCCAGTGCCAGAGGCAGCACAGCAAGCCCAAAGCATTACTGAACCTCCTCCATGTTTGATTGTCGGGAAGGTGTTCTTTTCTTTGAAGGCTTCATTTTGTTTTCTGTAAACAGACATGATGTGCTTCACCAAAAAGCTGTAATTTGGTCTCATCTGTCCACAGGACTTTCTCCCAGAATGACTTTGGCTTGTTCAGGTGTGTTTTGGAAAACTCCAGTCAGGCTGTCTCTGTCTGTGTCTCTGTCTGTGTCTCTGTCTGTGTCTCTGTCTGTGTCTCTGTCTGTGTCTCTGTCTGTGTCTCTGTCTGTGTCTCTGTGTCTCTCTCTCTCTCTCTCTCTCAGCAGTGGGGTCCTCCTGGGTCTCCTACCATAAAACCCCCTTTCATTGAGTTGGCGACGGATGGTGCGAGTTGAAACTGTCGTACCTTGTGTCTAAATGTGAGCTTGAATCTGTTTGGCAGTTGATCGAGGTGCTTTCTCCACCTTTCCAACAATCCTTCGCTCCCATCTTCGATCAAGTTTTCTCTTGCGGCCACGTCCCTGGAGGTTGGCTGCAGTGCCATAAGCCTTAAACTTCCTGATGATATGGTGTACAGTGGATACAGGAACATCAAGGTCTCTGGAGATGGACTTGTAGTCTTGAGATTGTCCATGCTTGGCTACAGTCTTGTGCCTGACCTCCTCAGACAATTGTCTGGTTTTCTTTCTTTTCTCCATGCTCATTGTGGTACACACAGTGACACAAAACAGCAGAACGACTCCTTTTCTCCATTCAAGCTGGTTGAATGAGTGATTTTTGTATTGCAGGCACCTGTAACTCACCACAGGTGAGTTTAATTCCAAAGTGAAGGAGAATCACCTGTTTGAAATCTAATTATTTATAACAACTTCTAAAAGGTGCCAATAATATTGTCCAGACCATTTTAGGATTTCTGTGTGGAATGAGCTAAGATTTAGTAATTTTTTTCAGCTTTTTTTGTTTTGTTCCACTGCAAACCAAGTAAATTCATTTGTGGATACAAAAAGATTTTATTAATTTCAACAATTTTCTGGAAGAGAAGGTGCATTATTTGAAAAAAATGCAAGGGTGCTAATATTTTTGGCCACGACTGTATGTACATTTATAAAGTATCGGATACATCTTCACTTATTTGTCCAGCTCTGGAAGATCTGGCATCGTCCGCACTAATAAAGGAAAAGACAGAACAAGCTTAGTGCATTTATAATGAGGGCAATTTATTCGTAAGGAAGGCTGTGGAAAGGTTATTGTATGTGGCACAAAAATACAAGGTTTTATATAGTCAGGTCAGGTTCGATCTGTGACCTGCTACAGGTACCATGTAAACCTGTACTAACCTGTTCCATGGTCGGGTTGTCGGCGACTAAACCGTCTCCCCCCACCAGGTTTTCTGGTGAGGAGGGTGTTTGGATATGGACACCCAGCAGGATTAAAAACAAAACCTGTCAAAGGGCGGAGGAGCTCCTTGTGAGCCAACGGCCATCCATATCTAGTGCCCAACTGTGTCTGCGGACGTCCTCCTGCAGTTGGGTTACTTCTTATTAGGAGGTTGGTGGCAGGATTTGCACTCCGGCCACCGTAAAACCCTTCATTCCGCAAAACGCAAAAACGCAAAAAAATCTGAAAACCCACTCCGTCGGAGTACCTCCTGTGCAGCTTCCCTTCGCAGGGCAGCTCACCGGATGACGTGATTGGGGCAAAGCCTTCGGGACCCCCAATCTTTGATGATAGGAGGGAAACCACGGGGTAACATCCCTGGGTCAGATTGCGGGAGAGTGTGTCGGAGTGGTGCTGAGGTGTCGTCCACCAGACGGCGGTCTCCTTGGGTTAACCTGAGGCGGCCCCTTCGGGTGGGTGCCTGGAATGTCCTATCCCTAAGAGAGGATGTTCACCTGTCTGTTATCATCTGAGCTCAAGCGTTTGGACATCGGGATTGCAGCTCTCTCTGAGGTTCGGAGACCGGATTGCGGCGAGATAATGGTGGGTGGTTACACCTACGATTGGTCTGGTCGCTCTGATGGTTACCATACCCAAGGAGTTGCTGTTACTGTGTCCAATAAGCTGACCCCAATGATAATTGAGGTAACACCGGTCAACGAGCGTATTATGAGATTAAGGATTCGTCACTCCTTAGGTGTCATTTCCCTGGTCTCTGTTTATGCTCCGACTGAGGCGAGTGATCTCACAGAGAAGGATGCATTCTACGCCACACTCAAGTCTGTGGTTGATCGGAGCCCCAGACGAGATACACTTCTAGTCTTGGGGGATTTCAATGCATCGACTGGAACTGATAGGGATGGTTATGAGGTGTGTGTTGGTCCCCATGGGTCAGGAACTATGAACCAGAATAGCACTAAGTTCCTTAACTTTGCAAGAAGTCATGGACTTAGGGTGGCTGGTTCATGGTTTCAGCGCCCACAAGCTCATCGCTGGACTTGGTATTCCAACGCTGGCGGTGTGGCAAAGGAGATTGACCATGTCCTCATTGACGGTCGTTGGAGGATGATCCAGAACTGCAGGGTCTACCGGAGTGCTCAGTTCCTCAATACTGACCACAGGCTTGTTGTAGCAACTCTAAAGCTGCACCTTAAATCCTGGAGAATGGTACCATCCCAGCCTAGGTTGGATGTTGGCAAGCTCAGGGATGAGAGAGTAGCTGAGGAGTTTGCGAACAGGCTGAGTAGACACTTGGGGGGGTCTGGGTACTTTGGGGGGTCCTGAAGAGTTGTGGAGCGCCTTAAAGACCACCGTCCTTGATGTTGCCGGTGGATGCCTTGGAGCTCACCGCAGGGCAAAGAAGAATTTTGTCTCTCAAGGGACACTGGATACCATTGACCAGAGTCGCAGGGCCAGGCTGAATGGCAGAGCTGAGCTGTTCAGGGAGCTGAGGCGTAAAACTGTACGTGCACTGAGGGTGGACAAGGAGGCCTATGTGCGAGGAATCTGTGAGGGGGTAGAGCATCACCTGTGGACAGGTGATTCTCGTCCCGCTTACAGGGGAATTCGCGCATTACGTTCATCCAAGCCCATCCCTCGGAGTACTGCAGTTCGAGCAGAGAGTGGTAGGCTCTTGACAGAGGAGTCTGAAGTGAAGGCCTGCTGGGCCAGTTACTTTGAGCGGTTGTACCAGGCTGATCCCCCAGCTGTCGAGTTGGACGTCAAGGGTGTTACAATCCCTGTTGCTGACCCTCCAATCAACTGTGGTCCACCTTCGCTTGTGGAAACACGGGCTGCGGTGAACCAGTTGAAACGGGGCAAAGCTCCAGGGATCTGTGGCATCCATGCCGAACTTCTCAAGGCTGGTGGAATTGCTGCACTCGTGTCGTTGCATGCAGTTTTGTGCTCTGCCTGGAACACAGGCATCATCCCAACTGACTGGAAGAGGGGCCTTGTTGTCCCTCTCTGGAAAGGGAAGGGTGATCGCCAAGACTGCAACAACTACCGAGGGGTGACGCTGCTCTCAGTGCCGGGCAAGGTCTTTGCTCGGATAATTCTTGATAGGGTTCGCCACCATCTGCTTGAGCACCAGCGTCCAGAGCAGTCAGGCTTTACACCAAAGAGGTCAACGATTGACCGTATCCTTGCACTTCGTGTCCTCACCGAACGCAGACGAGAGTTTCGGCAGGGGCTGCTTGCAGCCTATGTTGATCTCTGTAAAGCGTTCGATTCAGTGAATCGGGATGTCCTTTGGAGGATTCTTGGTCTTCGTGGGGTGCCACCAAAACTGATCGATCTGATGTCTGAACTCTACTCTGGTACTGAGAGTGCTGTGAAGTGTGGTGGTACCATCTCTGACTTGTATCCAGTTGTTACTGGAGTTCGTCAGGGATGTGTACTTGCCCCCACACTTTTCAGCACTTGTATGGACTGGATTTTAGGGAGGATGTCGGAGAGATCAAGTTGCGGTGCATCGTTTGGGAATGTCAAGATCTCGGACCTTGATTTTGCAGATGATGCAGTCATCTTTGCGGAGACTTTAGACATCCTTTTGGGGGCCCTCGAGGTGCTGAATGAGGAGTCGGAGCCGTTGGGATTACGGGTTTCTTGGGTCAAAACTAAGATCCAGGCTTTCGGTGACATCTTGGATGCTGCTGTCCTGTCTGTGTCTGTTTGTGGTGAGGATGTTGAGGTCGTGGAGAGATTCACTTACCTTGGCAGTGATATTCATGTGTCTGCTGGCAGCGAGTCAGAGGTCAATAGACGTCTGGGTCGGGCCTGGGGAGTCATGGATTCACTGGATCATGGGGTGTGGCGCTGCCGGTACCTGTGCGGGAGGACGAAAGTCCGAGTCTTCAGGTCCTTGGTACTTCCAGTCTTGCTCTATGGATACGAGACTTGGACTCTGACCAAGGATCTGAGACGGAGACTTAATTCCTTTGGTACCAAGTCTCTTCGGAGAATCCTTGGCTATCGCTGGTCGGACTTTGTGTCCAACGAGCGGTTGCTGAGAGAGACTCGGATGAGATTTGTTACCTGCATAGTCCGTGAGCGTCAGTTGCGGCTGTATGGACATGTGGCTCGTTTTCCTGACGCTGATCCTGCTCACCAGATTCTCTCAGCGAGGGAGTCTCATGAGTGGAGGAGGCCAGTGGGCCGACCACGTGCCTCGTGGTTGCAGCAGGTTGACCATCATCTCAAGGAGATGGGGATGGGCCTGGCATCTGCCTGGGGGATGGCCAGACGGAGGCCCCTGGAGTACTGGCAGAAAGTGGACGCAGCGACGCGCTGTTCTGGCACATGCTCCCATACCTGACCTCTGGAAGATCAATTTTTTGCTTATTTGCCAAACCATAGATGCCTGCATTTTCAATGCTGCTTTGATTCAAGCCGAAATGCAACACCTTTTATTTATTTTTTGGATACAAAGTCAAGGCTCATGCAGGAGCGAGAACGTACAACAGATCAGGACATAACAGAACAAAAGGAACAGGAGAAATTGAGGGGGAAACACACAACAGTAGGGATGTGGGCCAAAATCGAGGAAGACTTGGAAAAATAATGGATGTGGGGAAGAATGGGGGGTATGGGGAGGACACGAGTGGGGTGGACAAGATGGATGCAGAAGCAAACTCTCAGGAATGAAAAACTGGTGAATTTGGAAACAGGTGGGCTTGGGGGGATTAAAAGATCATGGTTTTGGACGGGCAATGATCTGATATGATGGTGAACAGCTGTCTTGAATATCTAGAGGGGAAGAATGAGATTGAAGAGAATGTGGAAGTTCATTCCACCGGTGACAAACAAGAGGAATGAATGAGTGGAGGTGATCATTAACTATGGATTTTGGAGTTTCATCAGAAGGGGGTTGATGGTGGACCGCGTGTGTCCTGAAGAAACCTCGGTGGGAGGAGGGAGGGAGTGGAGGGGACAAAGTACAGAAAGAGCAAAGGGTGCAAGACCAGAAAGAAGGCAGTCGAAGAAAGAGACTACCGACCTGTCTGCGATGTAAAAATGGCATTTATAACAGTGGCAAGCTACTGCTGTAAATCAGCATTTCAAAGAAGTCTTCATGCTGCCTCCCTCTTGCTCCTTGTCTTCGAAAACAATAAACAACAGAAAGAAACCAAAAATAAATAGATAAATATTTGGTTGCCCATGTGAAATTTCAGCAATGGCACCCAAACTGTATTTTTCAGCCTGTCAGTCATTAATTATTACACCTCCCATTAGGGATGAGACAAGACTCCTGGCTATTGAGCTCATGATGGTTTTCAAAAGGCCAAAAACCCAGGATAAAACTGTGACAAGCCATAGAAGATTGCATGGCTCCAGGTTTGTTCAATGCACAAAAGAAAACACCTGGTTTGACACATTGACAATTGTTTTTGAAACAACACATGAACTGTCTGTCGGGTCACTTTTTGCACAAAGCATTTAACATGAAAACATAATAACGACTACAACGAAACAAATATAAAGATTATATACAAGAAATACAAAGTCGAATGGAGGACTAAATGTGGGTTGGGAGGAGTACAAAGGAGAGGGAAGAGGAGTACCACCCTCTCCCTTCCACAGATCTCATGTCTCTGTTCCCCACTGTTTTTTCCTTCCCTCTCCCACCCCTCTTGTCTCCTGCTCCCCTTGTTGCACGTTCTGTGTGTTAGCTCTCATACGAGCCTCAACATTGTATACAAAGAAAAAGAAAAGGGGAGTACAAAGGAGGGAAGAGGAGTACAAAGGGGGTGGGGAGAAGTATAAAGGGAGGGAGGAGTGAGTAAAAAGAGAGGAGCGAGTACAAAGGGAGGGAGGAGTATTCAGCCACATGATAAAGCTCACTTGAGGTGATGAAAGTCATGTGCCTCTGGCGAGGGCAACAGGGGGAAGTGATATCCAGAGTGGGCGATGGAGGTGGACAGCAGTGCCATGCAAAACCACAGCATGGTGGAGGCAAGGTGAGAGCCGAGCAGGATTGGTCCAATTAAGGGTGGAATCATATTCGACATCTTTGTGGCACAAAGACGCATCAACAAAAGATCAGCAATTATTTTATTTTCAAAGTCAATCCAGATTTCCCACGATTCTTTCCTTTCTTTTGCAATTTATTTATTATCAAGTACATGTGCTGAGGCATAGGCATTTATTAACTATACTCACAATATGCTCCAAAGGATGTGCATACAGAGATGTGATGCCAACGGGTGCTGTCCACTCGTGGTGCTTCTTGTGGATGTGCCTGTAGATAGCAGGATGGTGCAGCAACCTGTACATGCAGGCATGGTTAATGCATGTGCAAGCGGTTTCAAATAAACAAATAAACAAGATGGTGACCACTGGCAGAAGTGGGATGGAAGATGTGTGGAAGAATAACTTATTTAAATGTTGAAGGTCATTTATACGTTTATCAAACACCAAAAGTAAAAGACAGTTGAAGATTATACCTATGGGAGTAGTAGAACAGCAATTCCTCCAGCATAATGTGGATGCCAAGCTCAAAGAGGACCCAGTGAAAGGTGGGCAGTGTTGGACCACAGGGTATCACGTTCCAACGTTGCAGCAAGACAATCATAGGCATTGAAATGAATACCTGATTGGCCAGAACTGAGAGGATGGCTCCTCGGAGACAATGCCATTCGACCTATCACAAAGCCATGGACATACATAGAACAAACGTCAATGCTAAAATAAGGTGACCACACCTCTTACAAGCATCATTGTCTGAGGGCACGGAAGTTGCACTGATGCAGTGCCCTCTGCTGGACAGGGCAGGAATTTGAAATTTGGCAAGGTACCGGCAATACCTCGCCTATTCTTCATGAACGACACCGTAGGATCTTTACAATCCACTAACAAATGCTGGCAGACGGAATGCCACTTTAACATCCATCCGAGAGATGCCACACACAATGATGAATCACTCTGCCTGTGAAATACTGGGATGACAGTTTATAGCTGGGTTGGGATTCAAAGTCAGGTGAGACAGCTTTGAGGCGAGTGTGCATAACTATAGGCCATTGTCAGCCCAGTATTGTAAAGGCCTTGGGGAAGGGATAATCTAATTACATTAGTTAGCCATCTCCTTGTGCGTGTGTTTCGGTTATCTGTCCTGTCTATTACTCCAATTAATCCCCACCCGAGACTGAGTGTTTAGATAGCACCTCATCATCCTTTAATCAGTTTCGCAGAATGGCCTACAGCATTGGCTCTTAACCTGGGGGGCGTGAGTAATTTCCAGAGGGGGCGTGAGGCCAGAGAAAAAAGTAGGAATTTCTCTAATTATTTTTGGAATCCTCTTAACAAGTGTTTGCATAATATCGTGATGAACATTTAAAAAAAACCAAAAGTATCGCCTTTAATAATTTTCGTTTTCTATTCGCTACGAGGCCTCCCATTCTCTCTATTAAAATTTAACATTTATTTAAATTCAATATTAAAATTTATATTTTATTTTAATATTAATTTTTTTTCACAGCTTTGCAGTACCCATTTTAAACTAAATCATTTGCAATGAGTTCAAAAAAGCAGAAGTATCTTGAAGAATATATTCAATTTGGATTTGTGTCCCTCCAAAACGGTGACACAGAGATACCCCAGTGCGTAATATGCTTCAAGACTGAGCAATGATGGCATGCGGCCCACACGCTTGGAACGCCATTGGAAGACAATGCATCCTGCTCTCGCTGCCAAACCCAAGGCATTCTTTGAAACAAAAAGGCAGTCCTTGAAGCAAGCTAAGATGGACAGCAGTGGAGCATTTTGGCAACATACTTCAAAGGTTGTTGAGGCTTCACTATGAGATCGCCATATTCATTGCAAAGAGCAAAAGGAGCCAAAACATTGGAGAGACTCTCATAAAACCAAGTGTACTGTATGCAGCAGAGCTCGTTCTGGGGAAGGATAGCACAAACAAGCTTTCCCAAATCTCTATCAAACGATACCGCCAAGGGAAGGATCGATGAAACGTCTCAAGACATCAAAGATCAAGTTCTCGACCAAGTAAGTGTTTCTCCTGTATTTGCCATCCAGTTGGACGAAACGACTGATGTTGCTCAGTGTTCTCAGCGACTGATGTATGCTCGTTTCGTGTCAGGCAATAGTGCAAAAGAGGAAATGGTGTTCTGCCATCCCATGGAAAGTTATACAACAGCAACAGATTTTTCAAGTGGTATCAAACTTCTTCCAGGAAAATCAACTTTCGTGGGACTCGCTGGTAGGGGTGTGTACTGATGGAGCTCCGGCCATGTTTGGTTTGCAATCTAGTTTCATAACAAGAGTGAAAGAAAAAAAATCCATCTGCTTTTGGTACGCACTGCATCCTTCATTGTGAAGCCTGAGGATCCAGAACTCTACCTGCTGAAATGAGGGATGTCGTGAACCTGGCTATCAAGGTAGTCTACTTCATCAAAGCTGGAGCCTTAAACAGTCGGCTCTTCAAACAGCTGTGTGTGGATATGGATTCTGAACACCAAGCCTTGCTTTTCCACACAAACGTACGATGGCTTTCGAAGGGAAACATGCTTGGACGGCTTTATGAACTACGACAAGAAGTGGCAACATTTTTAGATTCGCAGCAGAAAGCAGATCTCCATGACAAGTTCCAGTCTGAAGGATTTTTGCTATCTCTAGCTTACCTGGTGGACATCTTTGAAGCGCTGAATGACATTAACCTCAAACTCCAAGGGAAAAACATCAACATAATCGTGCACCATGACGTCATTCGACCCTTCATGGCCAAACTCGACCTCTGGAAATGTCGAATTCAGGATGGAAATACAGCCAGTTTTGCTAACTTGGATTCTGCTCTCAGTCATGGTTACCTTGATTCTGAATTAAAGAAACAAATAATTACTCATTTGACTGAATTGAAAGCAGAATTCATCAGATACTTTCTGGATATAGATGAGAAGCACGAAGCCTGGAAATTCATTAGGAACCCATTTCAATGTGAAGTCGCTGATATTTCAGACGAAGTGCGAGAGGAGTTTCTTGAGTTAAAGTTCAACTCCTCGGCTGAAGAAGACTTCAAAAAACTGGATCTGGAGACGTTCTTGGTCACGTACCTTCCTGTTTACCCTTTGATCTCACATCAAGCTCTTCGGATTCTGACAATGTTTGGATCAACGTGTCTTTGTGAAGCTGCATTTTCCACGCTCGTTGCTGTCAAGACCAAGTACAGAAACAAGCTGAATGTTGAAAGGGACTTGCATTGTGCTCTCTCTGGCATTCGACCACGCATTCAAGATCTGGTGGCGAAGAAACAGTCAAGTATCTCATTAAATATGCTGTGTATATGAGTGTTGCTTATACAAAATTCTTTGTTCAATAAAAAAAGACTAACAACATGCATTTTTTTCAGTTTTTCCTTTTAATTCAGGAGGGATTTTTAATCATTTGGTTGAAGATGTGAGGGGGGGGGGAGGCGTGAAGGCAAGGACCAACTACTAAAGGGGGCGTGGTGGTAAAAAGGTTTAGAACCACTTGCCTCTAAGCTGTCTAGCTTGAGATTGATTCCGGACCAAGGTATAAACTGTCATCCTGGTGTTTCACAGGCAGGGTGATTCATCAATGTGTGTGCTGTCCCTCAGATGGGCATTAGACTGGCGCCCCATCTGCTGACATTAGTTGGTGGACGTTAAAGATCCCACAGTGTCCTTCATGAAGAGGAGGCGAGCTATCACCGGCACCATGGACAATTCACCAATTGTTCCGTTAATGTAAAGGAGGCATTGCAGAAGCAACACAGCCACACCCTTCACCAATAATACAGGCCAGCAGCCTTGTGCTGCACCAGAAATAATAACAATAATGATAATAATAATAATAATATCCTTTAATCCCTCTGTGTTGTTTCACTATTAAATGTACTATTTTTTTTTTTTCCAATCACCTCCCTTTGAAGAATCATTATGGTGTCGAGTTGTGGTCAAGTGGACTGTTCTGCATGACATTATGTGCAGGATGTGAGGTGGCAAGTCACCTGTGCATTGGTTCATTTGTGTATGTTTTTGGCTAATTGCATTCAAACTCGGTGTGTTGTCTGGAAAACAAACATTCAACGGCTTCCACATCCAACAACCCAGACTGCATCGCATCACTCGGCCGATCGTGCTCCGATTGGTTGGTCCGCATGGGTCTGGACACAATGTTATAGTTAAATTATACAACTTTGTCAAACTGTGCCCAAGACTGGCTGGGAACGCTCGACAAGCCTGTAGGTCTTTCAGCGAGACCACGAGCTCGACTAGCCAGCTCAAACTGTGCACATGGTCAGCCAGGCAACCTATTCGAGCTCATACCCTTGCAGGACACCACAAACCATTGGTGGTATGGATAAATACACA
Source organism: Eptatretus burgeri (assembly GCF_056783735.1). Taxonomy (NCBI): domain Eukaryota; kingdom Metazoa; phylum Chordata; class Myxini; order Myxiniformes; family Myxinidae; genus Eptatretus; species Eptatretus burgeri. Next base: position 80,448,103 of record NC_140962.1, on the reverse strand, counting down.
CTCAGGAACAAGTATGAATCACTTGGACATAATCCACATTCAACATAAAAATTAGCATATTGTTGAAATATTCATAAACATATTGTTTGCTACATTAGACAACTTTGTCAAAATGTGCCGAAGGCAGCCCTGTGGTGCTGTATGCACATGCACACGCGCATGCACATGCACACGCACACACCAATTATAACAGCATCTCCCTTTTTGGCGAGGCTAATCAAGGAAAAAGTAATTATTCCAACCTCCATTACTCAACTTCAAAATACAGCTTGGAACTAGTTTTACTTTTTTTGCAAAATGTAAAATTATTAAAGGAATTTGCATGAAAAAGGATATTCTGTATTTCACGAAGAAGAATATCAAGACAAACAAATTAACCTGAGGTCACACACACTCAAGATATGAGATGAAAGAGACTGGGGGTTTTTTTGCCAGAATTAAGATGAAACAAAAAGAAGACATTCCATTTTCATCTCTGATTTTTTTTATAAATCATTTTCATACAAAATAAAATTTATATAAATTTTATACAAAATATAATTTTTTTTACAAACAAGTGTTGCCAGGCACAACAAATCACACCCATTTAAGGCATAAAGTTATTTTGGGGATAAAATTTAAATTTAATACATCCTTAACCTGAATGTTGATTATAAGGAATAGAATAAGGAATATTTTAGTTTTAGTTTGAAGTCAATTAAACCATTTTTGACGAAATTATGACCGTAAAATGATTTTGACCTTTCAAGGCCACGCTGACCTTGACCTTTGACCTAATTGGACCCAAAAGTTAATGGGGTCGTCCAAGGTTCATTACCCACCTGTGGATACAATTTGACAGTGTTTGAGCCAGCCGTTTTCCCGTAAAGTTGTATTTTCGTAACTATGTTTTAGTTTTAATGGAAAATTTGTAATTTTGACCATTGACCATGACCCCCAAAACTTCGGACCCTACCGATCTTCACAAATATGCATTTTTTTCACTATAGGAATGGGTAGGATTATAAGTGATAAATAGAATAAGGTTCGCTATAAGCTTAGTTTGAAGTAAATCAGATCATTTTTGACGAAGTTATGAGCGAAAAACGATTTTGATATTTTCGTGACCTTGACCTTTGATCCAATTGGACCCAAAAGTTAATGGGGTCGTCCAAGGTTCATTGCCCACCTGTGGATTAAATTTGATAGCGTTTGCTAAAGCCGTTTTGCCATAAAGTTGCTAACAGAAAGACAGACAAACAAACCGGACAATTACAATATCCCGCTCCCTCCCTCCGGGGGGCGGGATAATAAGTTTTAAATTTTTTCGCAACTGCAGATGAATTATGGTAATGTGCTGTGAAGTCGGCTCTCACATGTTGTCATTCCAACCCATCTTCAGCCACTCAAAAAGAAACTCAACATTGTTGACTTCCTTCTCCACTCCTTCCATCCATTTTCTTCTTTGCCTTTCTCTTGCTTTTCCTGCTTCTACCTTACGACTCAGTATTGTCTTTAAAAAGTATTTTATAAACTTCAACACTCCAGTTCATTGCGAGTAAATACAGAAAGGGTTTATTTACGTTTATTTGGGGTGACCTCAACGGACCATGAAGCAAATTACGTTTTTTAACTAGCCTCCTCTGGTTTAACTGCTTGCTTCACATGGTACATTACCGGAGCATTCTTGTCTGGCTGGATTTTGTAGCGATGCAAGAAGGCTGGCTTGCAGGTGCGATCCAAGTGGATAAGTAAAAGGTTAAATGACCAAAATACAATGGTAGGTACCAGCAGAACACCTACACAATGAGAAAAACTTCACGTCAAAGTAGGCACCATCAGGAAAAATAAATAATTATTCAGCAGGTTTATCACAATAGAGCACAACAAAGTTGTCCACATAACTTCACTTCGATCACGAGTCATAAATGTTTAAACTTACAAATCAAATGAAGAGTCCAAGCATCTCCTTCGAACCAGTCGTAAAACTTTGTCCACTGGGCTTGCCAAAAGTCTCCTGATGCTCCCCAAAACTGCTGCAGGTGCCTTTGGTAGGCACAAGAGATTCAGGAATGAATTGTGAATATGAACCGATCAAAATAAAAGAAACCAAAACTTGAGAATGACTGAGAACATATGTATACATCCAGTGCCCTCCACAAGTATTGGAACGGTGAAGTCAAATTTGCGATGATTGCTACACTGCCTTCAGTATGTATTTACACCCCTCGGTTTTTGTCACATTTTGTTGTGTTACAGCCTGAATTTAAAATGGATTATATTATAATTTTTGGGCACCAAACTACACAAAATACCCCATCATGACAAAGTGAAAACATGTTTTTAGAATTTGTTACAAATTAATAAACCAGAGTTGGTGTCAAAGCCACCCAATGCTCGCCTGTTTGTACATGTATCGTTTTAAAAAGACTCATCGAATAATTAATATTTTTTATAAAGCATTGCAGTGAAGTCTGATCCAAATAATTTTTAAGCAATATATGTATTTGTATGTTGTAATCAGTAACAAGAGCGCAAGTGAGCACAATATACGCCCGAACAAGAAGGTATATACAGAATTGTGCTACTACATGGAAAACAGCATCCTGGTTACCATGGCAACCACTTTAGATGATGAACGTATGTCGCGACACACCGTCTCCACAGTCTGTACCTATGTACCAAATATGAAACGTGAAAGTTGAAAACTTTGGGAGTTAGAGTGCGGACAGGAACGGATGGAAAACAGCGTCCTGGTTGCCATGACAACCACTTTAGATGACGAAGGTATGTCGTGACACAACGGCCCCACAGTCTGTACCTATGTACCAAATATGAACCGTGAAAGTTGAAAACTTTGGGAGTTCGAGTGCGGACAGGAACAGATGGAAAACAGCATCCTGGTTGCCATGGCAACAACTTGAGATGACGAACGAACGTATGTCGCGACACACCGTCTCCACAGTCTGTACCGACGTACCAACTATGAAACGTGAAAGTTGAAAACTTTGGGAGTTCGAGTGCGGACAGGAACGGATGGACAGACGGACGGACGGACAGACAGACGGACGGACGGACAACAGGTATCACATTATACGCCCCGATATATATATATATATATATATATATATATATATATATATATATATATATATATATATATATATATATATATATATATATATATATCGGGCATATAAAAAAGTGTGGTGGATAAAAACATTAGAAAGGAAAAAAATAACTTGCACCAAAAAGTTTAAAATTTTCACGCTCACGCCGGAGGTATCGCTATAGCGCTCTGTTCTTCGAACAGGCGAGCTAAAAATGAAAAGCTGAAATGTCTTGTGTCAATAAGTATTCAACACCTTTACTATAACACTCCAAATTGAGCTCAGGTGCATCCAATTTCCTTTGATCATCATTGAGATGTCTCTACAACTTAATTGGAGTCCAACTGTGGCCAATTCAATCGATCGGATATGATTTAGAAAAAAACACCTTTCTATATAAGGCACTGTCAACTGTTGGACATGTCAGAGAAGAAACTCCACCATGAAATCCAAGGAACTGTCCATAGAACTCTAAGATATAATTTGGAGGAGGCATAGATCTGGGGATGGATATAAAACAATTTCTAGAATGTTTAAAGTTTCCAAGAGCAAAGTGAGCTCCATCATTAGGAAATGGAAAGAATATGGAACTACCCAAACTCTTCTTAGAGCTGGTTGTCCAACCAAACTGAGCAACCAGGGCAAGGACCTTGGTCAGGGAGGTGACCAAGAATCCAATGACCACTCTGACAGAACTACAGAGCTCTTTGGCTGAGATGGGAGAACCTGCCGGAAGGACAACAATCTCTGCGTAACTTCACAAATATAGGCTTTATGGAAGAGTGGCCAGATTGGAAGCTACTGCTGAGAAAAAGGCATGTGACAGCACACCTGGAGTTTGCAAAAAGGCAAGTGAAAGACTCAGAGCATGAGAAAAAAGATTCGGTGGTTTAATGAGACGAAAACTGAACTCTGGCTTGAATGTAAACCGCGACGTCTGGTGGAAAGCGAGCGCAACTTACTAATCACCCATCCAGCACTATCCCTACCGTGAGGCACAGTGGTTGTAGCATCATGTTATGGGGAGGCTTTTCAGTGGCAAGGACTGGGAGACTGCTAAGGATAGAGGGAAAAATGAATGCAGCCAAATACATGAAAATCCTTGAGAAGAACCTGCTTCAGAGTGCAAAAGACCTAAGACTGCGGCGAAGATTTACATTCCCACAGGACAATGACCCCAAGCATACAGCCAAAGCAACACTGGAATGGCTTCAGAACGAGAACGTGAAAGTCCTTGAGGGGCCCAGCCAAAGTCCAGACTTGAATCCCATTGAGAATCTGTGGAATGACTTGAAGATCGCTGTTCACCGACGCTCCCCATCCAACTTGACAGAGTTTGAACAAATCAGTAAGGAAGATTGGGAGAAAATCCCCAAATACAGATGAACAAAGCTGATATGGACGTACCCAAGAAGACTCGAAGCTGGAATCGCCGCCAAAGGCGCTCCTTCATCGTATTGACTCAGGGGGTTCAACACTTATTGATGCAAGACATTTCAGCTTTTCATTTTTAAATAATTTGTAAAAAATTTGAAAAACATTTTTTCACTTCGCCATTATGGGGTATCTTGTGAAGATCGGTGACAAAAAAATTAAATTTAATCCATTTTAAATTCAGGCTGTAACACAACAAAATGTGACAAAAGTCAAGGGGTGTGAACACATCCTGAAGGCACTGTGTGTACTCAAGAAATTAGGATTTGAGATCAAAAGATGAATATGAGGCAAGAAGGTCAGCTTTTATTTCTTGGTGTTTTTATACATATACGTTTTACCGATGTAGAACAATAACACTTTGTATATGTTCAGTCCTCCCATTTTAGGTAAGCATAAGTATCAGAAGAAATGACTGACAGGTGTTTCTTGTTGCATTGATTGTTCACACATAAAAGAGCTGTGAATGTCTGGTCTTGGTTTTAGCCTTTTTTTTGTCTTGGGAGTCTGCCTTTGGAGTCAGTAGCCATCAACCAACATGAAGGAAAAGCAAGCTATTTGGAAGGTGAAAGAACAGAAGAACTCAATTTGAACCAGAGCACAAAAATGGGGCAAAGCAAATAGAACAATTTGGAATACCTTGAAAAAGAAATAAACCACTAGAGTACTTAGCAATAGTCCGTGGCCAGGTTGGCTAAGGAAAACAACTGTAGTTGATGACAGAAAAATCATCAGAGCCGTGAAGAACTTGACATAATTAGAAGTCGCGATGTCCTCAGATATGCCTCTGCCCACATCAAGTCTTTATTACCTCCACGACCGAAGGTGAAGGAGGTTATGTTTTCACCCCTTTCTGTCTGTTTGTTAATTGCCGGAATCCTTCGGATTTCGGCAATTATGTTGGTCGGTTGTGTGTGTGTCATTCTGTGTGTGTCTGTCTGTCTGTGTTTGTTTGTATGTTTGTTTACCCTGTAGCAGCCACACCGTTTCAGCGATCATAACCAAACTGGGTACACACGTCGGCCATGGTCCAGCTTAGACACTTGTCGTTTTTGGTGAATTTCGGTCAAAGGTCAAGGTCACCGAAAAACCGAAATTCTTATTTTCGCAATAACGTCCGCTAAAATGGTCATATCGACTTCAAACCAAATCCAAATTGTGCATCTTCCAATTCTGCATCCGACCATATGTCTCATCGGGGTGTCACACCAACACCCTTCTTAGCGGTCGGGGGTCGAATGTCAGGGGGGGTCGGGTCAAAACTTTCAAATTGCGATAAAAACGCCATTTCAAGTCCGATTGACTTCCAAGTTATGATCATGACCAAACAAAGTGCTATAACTCATTAAACAGGAGCACTATCGACTTATTAGAACCAAATTGATTTCTTGTTTTTTCAGAGATCATGGAGATATGACGAAGTTATTCCGGCAATTCCTTGCTCAACGAGCAATTTCATTTGTGTGTTTGTTTGCAGGATATCTCAAAAAGTTGTGGACGGATCCAGATGAAATTTGGTGGGCACATTGGGTGTGCAACAAGGATGAACTGATTCGATTTTGGTGAAGATCCAAATCCGGATCCGATAATTTTTTAAGTGATTCTTCACTATTGAGAGATAGGGCTCAACAAATATATAGAACGATATCTCAAAGTTGTTGACAGATTTGGATGGAACTTGGTGGACAGTTTGAGTGTGCTGCAAGGATGAATCGATTCGATTTTGGTGAAGATTCGAATCCGGATCTTTAGACTGGCCAAGTCAATCACCTGACTTAAATCCAATGAAGCATGCATTTCACTTGCTGAGGATTCAGAAACCCCCCCAGAACAAACAACTGAAAATGGCTATAGTAAAGGCTTGGCAAAGGATCTCAAAGGAAGATACCAAGAGTTTGGTGATGTCAATGGGTCACAGGCTCATTGCAGGTATTGTACACAAGGGATGTGCAACCACATACTAACTTTTATACTACTTTACTTTCCTTAAGTTAATGTTCCAATACTTATGCTTTCCTAAAATGAGGGGACTGAACATCAAAAGAGCTATTGTTGTACAATAGTAAAACATATATGCATAGAAATATCAAGAAAAAACAAAGATGTCCTTCTGTACTCTCGCCTCATATTCATCTTTTGATCTCAAGTCCAAATTTATTGAGTACATAGCAATAATAACACATTTGACTTCACTGTTCCAATGTTTATGGAGGGAACTGTATACAGTGGTCTGCAAAAGTATTCACATTTTGATGCCATCTGAGCTCACTCGCCTCTGCTGGACTCAGTCCAAAACGGGGGCTTATGGATTTGGTCCAGATTTTCGTGTCTGTGCATGCATGCGTCCGCAACCATAACTCGGACATGTATTCACCGAATTTATTCGTACTTGGCACAAGGACAACACATGATGGTATACATATGCACATCATTTTGTTTCGCGATGCCATCAAGGATGGCCGACAGGCGGTCATTTCGGTTGGGAAAACCCCGATGTTGAACACGTGCTCAACCATTTCTCGGACACGCATCTACCGATGTTGTTCAAACTTGGCACACCTCGAAAATAAATGATGCATGTATGTGAGCCATCATTCTTTATCGATCAGATCCAAGATGGCTGACTGGCGGCTATTTTAGTTTAAAAAACAAAAAAAATCCTGATGTTGAACACGTTTCTCAAGCATTTCTCAGACATGTATTTATCGATGTTATTCAAACTTAGCAACCAGATAATATATGATGGACTACATATGCACGTGATTTTTTTTTTTTTTTTTGAGATCAGATCCAAGACTGGTGGCCAGTTTGTTACATAAATATGTCCCCAACCATTTCTCAGACATGCATGGTCCAATTTTATTCAAACCTGGCACAAGCACAGTCTATGATGGCGTACATGGGCAACTCACTATATTTTGTGATCTGATCAAAGATAGCCAACTGGTAGCCTGGCGGCCATTTTAGTTGTAAAAAACCCCCCCCCCCAGTATCGAACACTAACTCAACCTTTCTCAGACATGCATTTACTGATCTTATTCAAACTTGACACACAGATAATGAATGATGACTTACATATGCATGTCAATTTTTTCAAGATCAGGTCCAAGATGGCCGACCGGTGGCCATTTTATTACTTAAATGCGTTTCCAACCATTTCTCAGACATGTATGGTCCGATTTTGTTCAAACGTGGCACAAGCACAATACATGATGGCGTACACGCGCTCCTCACTTTATTTTGCGATCTGATGAAAGATCGCTGACTGGTAGACTGGCGTCCATTTTAGTTGTAAATAAATATGGGCTACCCCTTTAACTCCGGTTTTGCGTGTCATTCTGTGTGTGTCTGTCTGTCTGGTTGTTTGTGTGTTCGTTTTGTTTACCCTGTAGCAGCCACACCGTTTCAGCGATCATTACTAGATTACTAAATTACGGCAAAATTACTAAAACAACGGGGACTATGGCATTTTATGTCTTTTTTTTTTTCCTCGTTTCATGATGCTTTCAAATCAAACTTAATATATGGAGTCTTCCAAAATACTCCAAACAATGCAAATAAAATGTGACCAAGTTGATTAACAGAGAAAAATCAGATGATTCTCAGGTGACAGATCCTTTGCTGAATTAACCCAAAATCACTTCAGGAGGAAATTATTTGTTTGAAAGTTTACAAAATAAGTGCAATAGGTTTCAGGTTCACCTGTATAAATGCAGTCAGTGGTTTCACAAAAAAAATTAAGCTCCCCCGCTTGTTAAGGATTTTAAGGTGCAACTCACTTGGTCAACCAACAAGACAAACATGAAGATGAAGAACCTTTCCAAAGAAGTCAGACAAAGGGGTGGAGAAGCACCATTCAGGAGAGGGTTATAAGAAGATTTTAAAGTCACTCATCATCCCTTTATGCCTGGCGTTGGCTTAATGGCTAGAGTGGTGGGCTTGGGATCTGAGGGTCCTGAGTTTGAATCCTGCTTGGCTGTTGAATTAATACCAGGTGGGGTCGACTCAGCCTGTCATCCTTCCGATGTTGGCAAAATGAGTGTCAGCTTGCTGGTTTCCTGCGTCGGAGTGGCGATCCATCCAGGATTGTGCTCGATAGCTCAAGAGACTGCTTAGGCAGCACCAATGCTCTGCAGGGAGTATGGTCCCAATGGATGGATGGGTTATCCCTTTGAGTACGGTGAAATTAATCTAAGAACGGGAAGAAGCACTACACCACCCAGACTCTACCCGGATCAGGTCTCCCATCCAAAATCAGCAGTCAGGCGAGCAGGAAACTGCTTTGGGATGTCACTGTAAATTGAACAATGACTTTGAAAGATCTGCAAGGCTCTCTGTCCAAGATGAGGGTGAGTGTTCATCAATCAACAACATTCCGTTCCCTTTGCAAAGCTGGCCTCTATAGACAGGTGGCAAGAAAGAAGTGATTACTGAAAAAGACACATCTAAAAACTCATATGAAGTTTGCGAATAAGCATCTTAATGATATTGCAGGCATGTGGAGAAACGTTTTGTGATCAAACGAGAAAAATTGAACCTTTTGGTTGAAAGTCAAAGTTTTACTTCTGGCGCAAGCCGAACACAACACATCAACTAGTCAACACCATCCCTACTGTCAAGCATAGTGGTGACAGAATCATGTTATGGGGCTGCTTTTCATCAGCAGGGACTGTAAGATGGTCAGGATAGAATGCACAATGGATGGTGCAAAGTCCAGGAGAATCCTTGATGAAAACCTGCCTGAGTCAGCCATTATTCTGAAACTGGGTAGGAGGTTCACATTTAGGCAGGACAGAGATCCGAAGAACAAAGCAAAAGCCACACAGTAGTGGCTGAATAAGAAGAAAATAAATGTTCTTGAGTGGCCCAGTTAAAGTCCTGACTTGAACCCAATTGAACATTTACGGTGAGATTTGAAGATCCCCATTGAACATGGCAGAACCAGAGCAATTTTCACATGAAGAATGGGCAAAGATTTCACCATCCCACTGTGCAAAGCTCATGGTGGAGACCTACCCAAAAAGACTCAGAGCAGTCATTGCTGCAAAACGTGCTTCCACCATGCACTGACCTCAGCAGCTGGATACTTTTTCAACCAGTGAATTTTGATTTGTACATGTTTTTGTTTTTTTTGCAGGTATTCCTGATATGTAACCTCCTTCAACTATCACATTGTTTAGTTTAATCACTTCAGTTTTGAATGTAAAAAAATAGTTAATTTGGAAAAAAATTGTTTATACGTAATTCGTAATTCACCGAAATGTGACATTATAAGTAGGGCACTGTACCTACACATACTGTTATGATTTTGGCTTCTCGGTCACGTATGGGAGCATGCGCCATAGCAGCACATCGCTGTATCCATTTTCTGCCGGGACTCCAGGGGTCTCCGTCTGGCCATCCCCCAGACAGATGCCTGGCCCATCCCCATCTCCTTGAGGTGCTGATCAACCTGCTGCAACCACGAGGCATGTGGTCGGCCCAGTGGCCTCCTCCACTCACGAGGCTCCCTTGGTGAGAGAATCTGGTGAGCAAGATCAGCATCAGGAAAATGAGCCACATGTCCATGCAGCCGCAGCCAACGCTCACGGGCCATGCAGGTAACAAATCTCATTTGAGTCTCTCTTAGCAACCACTCGATGGACACAAAGTATGACCAGCGATAACCAAGGATTCTCCGAAGAGACCTAGTACCAAAGGAATCAAGTCTCCGTCTCAGATCCCTGGTCAGAGTCCGAGTCTCACATCCATAGAGCAAGACTGGAAGCACCAAGGACCCGAAGACTCAAACTTTCGTCCCCCCGCACAGGTACCGACAGTGCCACACCCCATGACTCAGTGAATCCACGACACCCCAGACCCGACGCAGACGTCCGTTGACATCTGGGTCACAACCAGCAGAGACATGAATATCACTGCCAAGGTAAGTTAATCTCTCTGCGACCTCAACATCCTCACCACAAACAGGTACAGACAGGGTAGCAGCATCAAAGATGTCATGAAAAGCCTGGATCCTAGTTTTGACCTAGGAAACCAGTAAACCCAGCGGCTCCAACTACTCATTCAGCACCTCGAGGGCCCCCAAAAGGATATCTAGTCTCCACAAAGATGACTGCATCATCTGCGAAATCAAGGTCAGAGATCTTGACATTCCCAAACTATGTACTGCAGCTTGATCTCTCCAACATCCTCCCCAGAATTCAGTCCAGACAAGTGCTGAAAAGTGTGGGGGCCAGAACACACCCCTGATGAACTCCAGTAACAACTGGAAATAAGTCAGAGATGGTACCACTACATCTCACAGCACTCTCAGTACCAGAGTAGAGTTCAGACATCAGATAGATCAGTTTTGGTGGCACCTGACGAAGACCAAGAATCCTCCAGAAGGCATCCCGATTCACTGAATCGAACGCTTTACAGAGATCAACATAGGCTGCAAGCAGCCCCTGCCGAAACTCTCGTCTGCGTTCGGTGAGGACATGAAGAGCAAGGATACGGTCAATCGTTGACCTCTTTGGTGTGAAGCCTGACTGCTCTGGACGCTGGTGCTCAAGCAGATGGTGGCGAACCCTATCAATAATTATCCGAGCAAAAACCTTGCCCGGCACTGAGAGCAGCGTCACCCCTCAGTAGTTGTTGCGGTCTTGGCGATCACCCTTCCCTTTCCAGAGAGGGACAACAAGGCCCCTCTGCCAGTCAGTTGGGATGATGCCTGTGTTCCAGGCAGAGCACAGAACTGCATGCAACGCCACAAGTGCAGCATTTCCACCAGCCTTGAGAAGTTCAGCATGGATGCCACAGATCCCCGGAGCTTTACCCCATTTCAACCGGTTCACCCCAGCCTGTTTCCACAAACGAAGGTGGACCATAGTTGATTGGAGGGTCAGCAATAGGGATTGCAACACCCCTGACGTCCAACTCGACAGCTGGGGGATCAGCCTGGCTTCAACCCCTCAAAGCAACCGGCCCAGCGGTCCTTCACTTAGGACACCACTGTCAAGAGCCCACCACACTCTGCTCTAACTACAGTACACTAAGGGACGGGCTTGGACGAACGCAATGTGCGAATTCCCCTGTAAGCAGGACGAGAATTACTTGACCAGAGGTGACGCTCTACCTCCTCACAGATTCCTCGCACATAGGCCTCCTTGTCCACCCTTGGAGCACGTACAGTTTTACGCCTCAGCTCCCTGAACAGCTCAGCTCTGCCATTCAGCCTGGCCCTGCGGCTCTGGTCAATGGTATCCAGTGTTTCTTTAGAGACAAAATTCTTCTTCATCCTCCGGTGAGTTCGAAGACATCCACCGGCAACAGCAAGGATGGTGATCTTGGAGGCAGTCCACAACTCTTCAGGATCCCCCAAACCACCCAGACCCCCCAACTCTCCAATCAGCCTGTTTGCAAACTCCTCAGCTACCCTCTCATTCTTGAGCTTGCCAACATCTAGCCTAGGCTGGGATGGAACCATTCTCCTGGATTTAAGGTGCAACTTCAGAGTTGCTACAACAAGCCTATGATCAGTATTGAGGAACTGAGCACTCCGGTAGACCCTGCAGTTCTGGATCATCCTCCAGCGACCATCAACGAGCACATGGTCAATCTCCTTTGCCACACCACCAGCGTTGGAATACCAAGTCCAGCGATGAGCTTGTGGGCGCTGAAACCATGAACCAGTCACCCTAAGTGCATGACTTCTTGCAAGATCAAGGAACTTGGTGCTATTCTGGTTCACAGTTCCAGACTCATGGGGATCAACACATGTCTCATAACCATCCCGATTAGTTCCAGTCGATGCATTGAAATCCCCCAAGACGAGAAGTGCATCTCGCCTGGGGCACTGAACAACCACAGGCTCGAGCGTGGCATAGAATGCGTCCTTCACGGTGAGATCACTCGCCTCAGTCAGAGCATTTACAGAGACCAGGGAAATGACACCCAAGGAGTGACAGATCCTTCGTCTCATAATACGCTCGTTGACCGGTGTTACCTCAATCATAATTGGATTCAGATAACTGGACACAGCTACAGCAACTCCTTGGGCATGGTCACCATCAGAGCAACCAGACCGATAGTAGGTGTAACCACCCGCCATGATCTCGCCGCAATCCGGTCTCCGAACCTCAGCGAGTGCTGCAATACCGATGTCCAAACGCTTGAGCTCAGATAACAGAGACAGGTGATCATCCTCTCTTAGGAAGAGGACATTCCAGGCACCCACTCAAAGGGACCACCTCAGGTTATCCCAAGGAGACCACCATCTGGTGGACGACACCTCAGCACCACCCCGCCAAACTCTCCCACAATCTGACCCAGGAATGTTGCCCCGTGGTTTCCCTCCTCTCATCAAAGATTAGTGGTCCCGAATGCTTTGCTCCAATCCCGTCATCCGGTGAGCTGCCCTGCAAAGGGAAGCTGCATGGGAGGTACTCCCACAGAGTGGGTTTTCAGATTTTTTTGTGCTTCTGGAATGTTTTGTGGAATTAAGGGTTTTACGGTGGCCAGAGTGCAAATCCGGCCACCAACCTCCAAATAAGAAGTGACCCAACTGTAGGAGGACGTCTGCAGACACAGTCGGGCACTAGATATGGATGGTGTTGGCTTACAAGGAGCTCCTCCGCCCTTGACAGGATTTGTTCTTCATCCTGCTGGGTGTCCATATCATACACCCTCCACACCAAGAAACTTGGTGGGGGAGACGGTTTAGTCGCCGACAACCTGACCATGGAACAGGTTCGTACAAGTTTACATGGTACCTGCAGCAAGTCACAGATCTTGTCTGATCTGACCTGACAATAGATCAAATGGCTTCGAGGGGGGGTAAAATAATCCACCTTTAGTGTTACAATCGTCATTTTGTAGTGTTTGTTCAATTCAGCGTATTGTATTGCATGTAAATTGCTGTGTTGTGCATGTTTTACATAGGTGTCCATAAAATTATGTTCTTTTACAGGGGTACATCTTGTCGGCGCTACATGCCAGGTAGACAATCAAACACAATTAAGCCCTCTCAGCATGCCAAAACCCAATATCCAACAAACATAACCGGGATCCAATCTCAAGATGCCACAAGAGATTTGGGCTCTGATACACCAATCGGGTAAGACAAGGGCACCCTTGACCCCTACGACTCCTCCAATGACATCGGTAGGGGGTCGCGTGGAAGGGGTGGGGGGGGAGGAGGCGAATACACAACAAAAGGGGATGCACATGAGATCAGAGATCCGAGAGAATTGAAAGATATGAGATCATCTTGAGAATCCAGAGGGGTCAGGAGAATCGGGTCTTTGTCTTGAGTCTGGTCATCTTCAGAGTCCTCTTCCTCTGGCTCTCATCAATGTCTTGGCCTCGTCTTCATCTTGGTCCTCAGAGTGTCTTGGTCTTTGCGTCATGTGCTCATCATCTTCCCCTGGCGTGCAGTGAGACACGGCAGTGCGGAGACATGTGGAGTGGGGCCAGCGCTGGGGCAAGAAGGACTCGGCCAAAGACAGACATTGGGTCAAAGTAAATGGGGACATTAGCTCAGACAAGCTGAAGCAAGGTGTACGTGCTGGGCATGACTGGTCCGCATCTTCTTCTCTCTTTCTCTCATTTCCTTGTCTCGGATGCTTGATGGGCACCTTATGGAAAGTGTAAGTGACTGCTTAAAAAAATTGATGGCAGGTATGAATGGTAGGGGATAAGAGGCCTGTACATATATGTCCTGGAAATTGCTTTTGTAAATATGTGCAGTTTTAACACATGGTTAAATCTCATTTGTGTCCCCACTCATCCTGTCTGTCCCGACGGCAGCATATGGCAATGAGTGATTGGTTAAGAGATTGGGCTCTTGATAAGAATGCTACGAATGCAGCACATGACATGGTTCTATTCAGCTAATCAATTAAGATCTGTAACTTGACTGTGGCACGATACTCATTTGTAACGATAACCACATTGGTAACAATAACATGGCTTTGGACCTGAAGCAGGCTTAAAGTTAATGGTACAAAAGGTGATCATGGTCTTTAAAGATTTGCCATCTCCCTGGAGTATATACACAGGTGAGGACCTTAACAATACATACATACATACAGGTGTGAACAAATATAATGCAAACACAAATGAAAAGTCACTTAATAGGGCGTTGCGCAACCACGTGCAAGCAGCAAGGTCAGTATGCGCCGTGACAGAGTCCACCAGCGTCGAGAATTCTGCAGGAGGGATGCAGCACCATACGTTCACGAGATGATTTTGTAGCAACTCTTAAGTTGTCGTTTAAATCCATGAGAATGGTACCATCTCAGCCGAGGCTGGATGTTGGTAAGCTCAAGGATGAGAGGGCAGCTGAGGAGTTTGCGAACAGGCCGAGTAGAGATTTGGGGGGTCTGGGTGGTTTTGGGGATCCTGAAGAGTTGTGGAGCGCCTTCAAGACCACCGTCCTTGATGTTGCCGGTAGATGTCTTGGAACTCACCAGAGGGGGAAGAAGAATTTTGTCTCTCAGGGGACATTGGATACCATTGACCATAGTCGCAGGGCCAGACTGAATGGCAGAGCTGAGCTGTAAAACTGTGCGTGCACCAAGGGTGGACAAGGAGGCCTATGTGCAAGGAATCTGTGAGGGGGTAGAGCATCACCTGTGGTTAAGTGATTCTTGTCCTGCTTACAGAGCAATTCAAGCATTGTGTTTGTCAAAGCCCAGCCCTTGGTGTACTGCAGATCGAGCAGAGGATGGTCGGCTCTTGACAGAGGAGTCCGAAGTGAAGACCTGTTGGGCCGGTTACTTTGAGCGGCTGTAGCACGCTGATCCACCAGCTGTCGAGTTGGATGTCAGGGGTGTTACAATCCCTATTGCTGACCCTCCAATCAACTGTGGTCCACCTCCGTTTGTGGAAACACGGGCTGCGGTGAACCGGTTGAAATTGGGTATAGCTCCTGGGATCTGTGGCATCCGTGCTGAACTTCTCAAGGCTGATGGAAATGCTGCACTCATGTCGTTGCATGCAGTTCTGTGCTCTGTCTGGAACACAGGCATCATCCCAACTGACTGGAAGAGGGGCCTTGTTGTCCCTCTCTGGAAAGGGAAGGGTGATCGCCAAGACTGCAACAACTACTGAGGGGTGCCGTTGCTCTCAGTGCCGGGCAAAGTCTTTGCTCGGATAATTGTTGATCGAGTTCGCCACCATCTGCTTGAGCACCAGCATCCAGAGCAGTCAGGCTTTACACCAAAGAGGTCAATGATTGACCGTATCCTTGCTCTTCGGGTTCTCACCGAACGCAGACGAAAGTTTCAGCAGGGGCTGCTTGCAGCCTATGTTGATCTCTGTAAAGCGTTTGAATCAGTGAATCAGGATGCCCTCTGGAGGATTTTTGGTCTTCATGGGGTGCCACCAAAACTGATCGATCTGATGTCCTGATGTCTGAACTATACTCTGGTACTGAGAGTGCTGCGAGATGTGGTGATACCATCTCTGACAAATTCCAGTTGCGACTGGAGGTCGTCAGGGGTGTGTACTGGCCCCGACACTTTTCAGAACTTGTATGGACTGGATTCTGGGGAGGATGTCGGAGAGATCAAGCTGCGGTGCATCTTTTGGGAATATCAACATCTCTGACCTTGATTTTGCAGTATTCTTTGTGGAGACTCTAGATATCCTTTTGGAGTCCTCGAGGTGCTGAATGAGGATTCGGAGCCGCTGGGATTACGGGTTTCCTTGGTCAAAACTAAGATCCAGGCTCTCCATGACATCTTGGTTGCTGCTGTCCTGTCTGTGTCTGTTTGTGGTGAGGATGTTGAGGTCACGGAGAGATTCACTTACCTTGGCGGTGATATTCATGTCTCAACTGGCTGCAAGCCAGAGGTCAACAAACGTCTGTGTCGGGCCTGGGGAGTCATGGATTCACTGGATCATGGGATGTGGTGCTGCAAGTACCTGTGCGGGAGGACGAAAGTCCGAGTCTTCAGGTCCTTGGTGCTTCCAGTCTTGCTCTATGGATGTGAGACTTCGACTCTGATCAGGGATCTGAGACAGAGGCTTAATTGCTTTGGTACCAGGTCTCTTCGGAGAATCCTTAGCTATCAATGGTCATACTTTGTGTCTCACAAGCGGTTGCTGAGAGAGACTCAAATGAGATTTGTTACCTGCATAATCCGTGAGCATCAGCTGCGGCTGTGTGGACATGTGGTTTGTTTTCCTGACACTGATCCTGCTCAGCAGATTCTCTCGGTGAGCCTCGAGTGGAGGAGGCCAATAGGCTGACTATGTGCCTCGTGGTTGCAGCAGGTTGATTGGCATCTCAAGGAGATGGGGATGGGCCAGGCATTGCCTGGAGGATGGCCAGATGGAGGCCCTTGTAGTACCGGTGGAAGTGGATGCAGCGACGCACTACTCTGGCGTATGCTCTTATACCTGACCTGACCTGACCTGACCTTTCACGAGAGAGTCAATCAACCCACACCTGTTTGATGGAGGTACACAATGCTGTCTCAGGCGTCGTTCCCAAATATCCCATAAATGCTTTATTGGGTTCAGATCTGGTGATTGAGAAGGCCATGACATATGGATAACATCAGTGTCATGCTTCTCAAATCAATGGATGACCACACGCTCTGTGGATGGGGGCATTGTCATCCTGGAAGACACACCTGGCAGGAAAGAAATGCTGCAACATGGGGTGAAGATAATCACTCAGTACCATTAAGTATCACCTTGCTTTTGAAGGGAATGACTGCTCCAAAACCATGCCAGGAAAATACACCCCACAACATTGCAGAACCACCAGAACACCCTTCACTTTTGCAACTTTCACCTGACTTCTGCTACTTCCTGTGTCTTGAATGTTCCTTGATATTTTTCTCTTTCTTTTATTGTTTTGCTTTATCCTTATCAATATCTAACCTTCCCTTCGCCCCTTACCACGAGTGGCTTTTTTCTTGTTTGGGGTGATTTCCATGAAAAAAAAAAAACAAGCACTCAGGGTTGTGGGGTTCATTAGGTTGGTGCCACATGTGCACTTGTAAGTTTGTCGAGAAAATGGTGAAGAATGATTCATCTGATTATATCACATTTCTCCACTGTTCGGTAGTCCATTGCCTGTGCTCTTTGCACCACTGGACTCGTGGTTGTGCATTGGCAGGTGTAATGAGCGGTTTGTACACTAAAACCCAGCAATGGTATTCCGCTCTGTGGAGTTCTTGGCAGACCGTTATTGATGAAACTGGTTGCTCGCACCCCAGGATGAAATTTACGGTCAATTGATCTGCAGGTGCTCGCCTTCTTTGCCTTGCACTTCAAATTAATACACGGACATCACGTGATCACGATCCTGGAGTATGCGCTTCCCCTCACTGTTGCCCTTTTCGGATGTCTTTCCCACGGAGTTCTATGCCAACATCACCTGAGACATCGTTGCTCATGAAACCTCAGCAAGTTGAGCTGTCTATAACTCATGCTGCTGCCAAATGCGCCCCAGCAATCACCCCGTTTCAAAGTCACAGAGGTCTCCTCTTTCAGCCATGCTAGCCATAATTATAGACAAGCAGGCCTGTGCAGCATTCTTATACATGGCCCCGAAGCATGCTGGGATGTTATTTGCATAATTAACACAAGGGCCACACCTGTATGGAAGCCGTCGCTTTCAATATACTTGGTGTCCCTCATTTACCCAGGTGTTTCCATTTGTTTGTCCACTACCTCAACATACATACATACATATTGTTACAGTCGAGGATCTTCAAGACGATTACACTGCCAAGCGTGAAGCAGACAAAGTCTTTGCATCGGCCCGGGTTAATTTGGACACAAGTTGGTGTTTCAAAACCCACAACTCTGGTGAAATAGCCTTATAGAAATGGCAGAGCCGAGCAAGAGCCGACAGGCTATTTGCTTTTCGCAAGCACCTTCATGGGCGGACCCCAAATTGCCCAACTAACAGGTTTATTTCCAATTCTCAACGTGCTATGGAGTTCCTGGCTGATGACCAAACAAGTTCTCATTTACAAGGATTCACTTCAATCAAATTGGGCAGGGGAGAAGAAGACACGGCCGCACATGCGGTGATCACAAAAATGTAACGAGT